>NC_134576.1:85450010-85730010 GCF_050947875.1 Dermacentor variabilis
GGTGAAGTGAGAAAATGAAGACAGCTGGCATTGCAACTATGCGGACAATTGAACAGCCTTGCAACCATGGGAAAGATGCAGAGTAATAGAATATAAAGGGGAAATTCAATAAAACATATCGTTAAAGAAGAAAAATTACATAGCTGATTCTAGTGAGTTTTGACCGTTGCCAACGCATGGGTTCATGGCTGCTGATTGACCTCTGTATAGGCTCCCGATCGAGTGAAAAATTAGCGACATGGATGCCGGGCGAAGTGCACTCGAATCACGTCACATGCTTCCACTGAGAGCACAACGCTCAGTGGAAAGTGCGCGGCCGTTGGCAATCGTACGCGAAGGAGCCGAGGTGGCGTTGTATAGAGGACTTCACCGTGGTGGGGAGAGCGTTGGCGCACAACTTGGATGTGAGGCAGGTGTTCAACTTGAAAGATAACCCGTGAAGTTTCTTGAAGTCCCCTGTAGACGGAACTATATCAGCTGTTGACGTCTATTACGTGTTCGGACGGAACGACAACCACCTTCCGTCAGGACGGAAACGCTAAGTAGGCAGTTTGATTACGTCCCGGTGAAATGCAACCTGCACCAAACTGTTTCGTCTGGACGGAACGCAAGTCACCTCTTTACTTTATTGCAATGACGCCGTTTTTCCGCTTTTTCTTCATTGCACCTCGCACTAAAGAACATTGCACCCTAAGGATGTTTTCTCATGTTTACAAACCCCCTTACACCTACAGAAAAGCGTGTTCAGGCGAACTAATACACCCACTTGAAAGGGTGATTTTTTTATAACTGCATCATTCTCTCAATGTGTTTCTTGCCTAAATATACACTACGTTTTATTTTTACAGCGGTATATTTTATTCTATCACTGTCCTAGTCATTCGGACGTCAACCGAAGGAATACCGAAGTGTTTCCCGTGACATTTCTAAAAGATAAAGCTAAGAAAAAGAAAGCCGCCCAGCCTAGATTAGAATCGTGGACTTACTGATTTCGAGTCAGAACTGTCAGCTCTCGACCATTCTACTTCTGTTTTTCTTTATTGCCGGTTTTTGACTTCTTACACTTCCATTATATATCCGGTGTGAAACACAAAGGAAGATGTTAAATGAATGACATTGTACATTGCGAGCGTCTACCCCACAGGCGTGGCGTCATTTAAAATTCTTTTAGTCCAGAGAGTTTCAACCCTGTATAGCCACTCCGGTACACATTCGAGTTGACCACTCCACCAACACATCCAGTGGGAATAATTGAGCATCATTGGAGGACATCACGGCCTCTAGCTGCTATTACATGTTGACGCCAAGCTCTCCAGTGTTTCAGTTTATATGCAAATCCGCACAAAGGTTAAACAATGTGAGCGAAGCTAGTAGTAAGATGTGAAAGGCAGAAAGAAGAGAAGAGGACAAAGTAGTTGTCTCTTTTCACTTCATGAGTGGCGCACGCCGTCCCCCCAATAAATGCTTTGTTGTTATTGTCATTGCTCCCCATGCACCTGCAAATCTTTGTTCCTTCCGATATGGCATGAAACAGCGCAAGACATGTTGCCTATAATATTGCGCCGATCCCCTGATGCAACGCTGCAAAGAACAATCGACTGAAGAACTATGACTGGCTGAAGCACTATGATTCACTGTAGATTGGCAGCTGCTCTATAAAACTACCAATAGCTCAAACAACTTAAACGAAGCGCGCGATAGAAAGCGAAAGCCAGGGTAGGAAATAAAACGAAAGTTACAGGACTGCGTGGTGCATGCATCATAGTCACAGCGTAAGCTGGGGAGCGGCTCCGTAGGAGCTGCATTTTCGGCACCACGCCCCACAGGGTCTCTTCCCGTAGTTTTCACAAGAACAATCTGATCTGTCCGCCCGGCTTCGACGGTGGGCTGCGGCTTGTGCTGCTCTCTGCACAGCGGCCTACTGAACCCGATGTTGCCTGGTTGCAGCCGCACGCGTAGGTCTACGATTCGCTTCCCCAGCAGCGGTTCATATCTTGCGAAAAAGGAGGCGCCGTAACGTGTGGGGAAGAATAAAGACAGGTATGCAGACTAAGTGGCGCACATGTCACATCCCTTGACCCGTGGCACGGTATGTTGATGTTGTTGTTAATGCTGATGATGACGATGATGATTATGATGATGATGATGATTGTTTATTGGCATCTGCTTTGAAACGGAATGGAAACAGTCGCCTAGCCTGCTTGAGTTAACCAGGTGCCGCTACATGCAGCATGCACCTGCTACCTGCAACTGCTACACGTCGGGACATCTGGTGGAATGTAACAGAACTGCAATGTAAAGTTTGTACGTATCAACGTTACTTAGCGCGCATGTCACATCACGTGTCAAAGGGCACGATGCGATTGTTATGCTGAGGATTATTATTTAATGGCATTCCCTTTGAAACGGGTCGGTGACGAACAGTCACCTAGCCTGCTTGAATTAGTCAAGGTATGCCATAGATGCTTTTAATTACAACGCTATATATACATATTCATAATCTTTTTTTCCTCTTACACACTCCGTAGCACGAGGACTAGTCAACCGTTCCGGAGACGGTGCAGGCGCACCCGCAGGACGCGACCGCTTTACAAGATACAGTGACCTTGTGAAGTCATTTTACCTCGCGAGAAGAACCTTCCCCACCCCTCACCGCAAGTTAAACAGAGCACAGGCAACCACCTTTCGCCTGTGACAGACCAATACATACCCCTTCCTCACACGCTGTGACACCATATACCCCGACATCTACCCGAGCCAGACGTGCAAGGTCTGTAAAAATCAGTAACACTCCCCCGCATGCTATGGGAGTGCAAACATCAATACCCAGACCTTAATCCCGCGACCCTCTCGTAGAGATGGCACGCCGCCCTGCGCAGCTCCCATCTCGACGACCAACTCTGGGCGACCCAGCAGGCCTACGAAGAGGCAAGACCTCGACGTCCCGTTGTGGGAGGCCTAGGCCCAGCCGACTAAACTGCTGGTGCTCACAATGTTAACTCTCTCTTTCCCAAGACTTCTCTACCTTGCACCGCTGCCTATGCATCTGCTGCATGGCGTACCACATCCTGTAATAATGTACAACTGCAATGCAAAGTGTGCACATATCGACGCTGCGCAGCACGCATCTCGCATCGTAAGACAATTGGCACGGTGCGATGGCAATGAATAATGATCATTTATTGGCATCCCCTTTGAAACGCGGTGGTGTCACCACCGCGTTTCAAAGCCAGCTTGATATAACTAGGTACACCTTAATGTATTTTATCATTCTTGTATACATCTCCCTAAACTTTTTTTTTTCTTCCTCAAATCTTGTCTAACTACGTATTTACTTTGTGTCGCTGCCTGTACATCTGCTACGTAGAGTTCTACCTGATCTAATAATATGCAAAACGCGCCACCAAATGTGCACGTATCGACACTACGTGCTGCGCATGTCACATTGTCTTCTCGCGCGCCAGGACGCGTTCATAGTACATTTTCCAGCTGCAGGCTAGCAAGCGCTGGCGTGGCTTAATGTAGTAGAGTAGCTGAATCCCGTGCAGCCGTTCTGGCTTCGATCCCGGCGGTAACTGTGCCTTTTTTCTCTTTCCCAACGATAGCTGCTACGGTCAACAGACAATGGCAACGGTGGCGACAGACGCCATCGCCAATTGAAAAGGCTATTGAATAAGCGCATAGCCCATAACAGCTTACGCTGTAAAAGATATGTCATTCCAATTCAACTTCACCACTGGTGTCACCATGTGCATATAGTAGCACGTTGACTTCCATAGCCCACTGTGAACCACATGACGCGCTCAATGACTTGGCGCAAACCGGTGAGAAAGGTACTGATAGTTTTTTTTACTTGCTTGAGATGAAGTGTCCAAGAGCCCTTAACTTCTGCAACCTGTGTTTCGCACAAAACGTCCTTTTAGCACCACAAAATTATTGAAACGTTCAACTAAACGTGTTCTGAGAACGAATGCACACCTGTTCACAATCTTCGGTAAAAGTAAGGGGGGAAAAAGTGTGCTCCGACTCACAATCCACCCTCGAGTGAGTAATTTTCCTGAATGTGCACTTTGAATATTTCTTAGTTGTCGTTGCTGTGCACATTGATAGCCAGCATCCTAACCGCTTTCGCAGTATTCCCCGTGGTCCTCAAATTTATTCAGGAAACGTTCGTTGTCGACTGGGCAGGTTCGGTGTGGAAGCTTATTCCCCACCCACGCGCGTGTAACCCTGTGTGATGCTTACGAAATTTGCTGTTTTTAATTTCAAATATAAAAGGAGAAAATGCTGTTAGCTGCGATTCCCAGATCACATTGTGATAGCTCGATCATACTGTTCACGATCATGGCCTTCTTTATCATTTTTGGGGTTAATTTGTAATATAGGCTTTTGAAATTTCCGATCCTCTCGTTTGGTGTACAGGTAACACAACAAAGGCTTGAGTGGCGATGGCTGAAACTCCCCAGGGTTAAAGATATATAAAAACAGAATATTGTATTTACAGCCCCTGCCACAGCACTATTTGTCGTGCAACACATGCGTGATGTGGAGGCTGTGGGTTCGGCTATCACCGGTGCCAAGTTGCTTCATCTTCCACTTTCATTTCCCTTTAATTTTAAGTTTCTATACTTCAATTAAAAATACAAATAACTCACCCTTTGCTTTTCTAGTCTTCATTGTCCGTTGGCTTCGTGTGGTTGTTATCAACAAAAAAACAGGCCCCTCGGTTTCTCTTCTTCTCGTTCACAGCATCATCTTAAGCTCTTTGTTATAAATATATATCAATGAAAAAAAAAACCTTACCCAAATGTGTATAAAAAGCATTGTGTTTCCAGCGTAAAGTTCACACAGCAGTTTTGTACAAGATGCCCTACAAGAGATGTTCACCCTAGCTTTCGCTTTCACCAGCTTTTTCATGCTTGCTGCGCACTTGCTCGGTTGAAACGAAGTTTTAATTTACGATACCTTATTCTCACTGCATATTTAGTGTAATATACTACGTAAGCTATTACATGTTTGTCATTGCCCACACTGAGTCTTTTTGACGCATCAGATCAGGTCGAGCCGGGCCCGGTCGTGCAAGCGCGGTGCCGATGCGGGCCTGGGCGTGGACCCGCGGTTCCATCTTGAGTTCGGGCCTCAGACGACGGGCCCGAGCCGGGTCCGAGCCAAAAAGTCAGGCCTGTGCAGTTCTCTACAGGCTTTTACTGTAGCGAGGGTATGTTAAAATAAAACATACAGTGACGAGACAATCTTTTGTCTTTGCTAGTGCAAGTTCTCAACGTTGCTCAGAGTTCAGAAAAATATAATTGGCAGAAGCCGCAGAAACTTAGCTGAAACAACGAATGCAGGTGTGCAAGATGTCAAGTCACCATTAGCAAAGACCATCTCGACCCGATATCTTGTTCACTGACGTCATTTAGGCAGTGATAGTTGTCGTTCGTTTCGAGTTCACTTGATCACTATTTCGTGGGCTCTTACTCAAAATGTGAGGACAAGTCGGTTCTCTGGATGAGCACTTTCATATATGTTTGTCGAAACTCATAAAATTTATGAGTACGCCTATTTTCGATTGTATTTTTTGTTTCATTTATTTTCTCAACAACGAAGTGATAAACCAGCGCTACTTCTACTTTTAGTTCTTACATTTTTGTTCTTTCGTTACGCAAGCTCAGCATCCGAGTAGTAGTATGCCAGGTTCGATTTATGCACATGAGCGGGGATGTTTCCACCGGAAGTGCAGAAATATAAACCCGCACCAGAATAACTTCACTTTGGCCTAGTTGGTGTTTACTGCATATCATATCGACCACTTATAAAGACGGGGACAGAGGGGGAGAACACATAAACAGCACGGGCGCACCTGCAAATGCGTATTTTTTTATTTATGCTCGTGCACAGGTGCCCGGTGCGAAGAAGTGTACTCTTTTTCTTTTGTTATTCTCGCTTTCGACCTTTACTTTCTTCTTCAGCGACCGAACACAACACTGCCGAAGGGTCTCCGGAGCCGCCTTCGATTTGTAATTGTGTCGATGGCTAACTTGAACGGCTCGAACTTGAGCTTGAAGACGTCGAGTATACCCACGCCCAGGCGGGCCAGTGCACCGGACATCCCGCGCACGATGCTACGTAGTGAACTGGCCGACTTGCGGGCCAGGCCATGCAGTGACGTGCGATATGCCGACGACAGGCCGTGAAGCAGGCTGTGACACCTTCGCTCGGAACGGATGTCACCGGACAGGATTCGCTTCAGGAGCTTCCGGAACCGCATTTCCGACTCGTCCGTCCTTTCACACAGAAAAAAAAGAGAAACTCATTATTAGAGTTACTTGCTGCAAATGATTGTGGAGCTCTGTTTACAGCTGATAGGGTCATGACCTGTCTGTCCCTGTGCGTATAAAATTGTGCTTCCCCGAGAGGCAAGGTGTTTTTACGAACCACAACCACAGCGTAAGGCAGTATAAGGTGAACTCAAGTTTTACAGCACACACATTTCGGCAAAAGGCTGAAACCTTCACAAGTCTGCATAGCTCAGACATTCCTTTGAGAGCCGAAGAAACCACTTTGAGGCCATCCCGGCTGGCCTATCTTTTCCCGTACATGTAAAGTCGGGCATATGTGAATGCACATCGCATCGGTTCTTTTCAGTTGTGGTTGCTTCGCATCTGGACATTGTCAATACGTTTGAGCTACTTCATCAACTTTTCCACTACCGCTTGTACTAAGACCTAAAGGCAGTCGCCACAACAGCGGGTGGTTCATATGTGAACCGAAAGCCAGTAGCAGTAAGATTACTATTCTAATTGTAGTATAGATGACAGATGTTCGCACTGCATTTGTCGCCACCTTTATCAGTGCCGAGTAGGAAAGGTATTTCTCACTTTTTGGCCTCCTTTAAAGCCCTTTCATCGTTCCAGTTCGATCCCGCACGACGGTGGAATGTACGTTGTATCGTGCTAGGCGGTTGTCCTGATTACGCCCGGGTGGGTAAATTTATGCGATGGCCATAAAGTTAAAAAACCAAATCATATATGATGACAATTCTGGCACAGAGCGCACAGATCTTGAAAAAGAATAGTTCGCTGTATTCTCATGTCTGCAGGGTGTTTCTAATAAATTGTAAGAGATGTGGCAGTAAGCTAGCGTAATTGTATTCTCTGCTTTTAGGAACTCATTTCGGGAGAGTAAATAAGAACGCAGCAGCTTCCCACCGAATAATGTGTTTTACAAAGCACTGGACACATTTTGTACAGTCAACCATGAAAGTTTTCGGACCACGGGATCTCAAAAAACGTTCAATCTCGGAGAAGCCAGTGACAGTATAGTCAGTAAAAGTGAACATCACAATGTTGTTCACATGTAGTGGTAGAGGCTGTAAATGCGAATACTAGGTTGCGTTGTGAGGCTGCGAAGATATACAGCTTTTTCTGAGGTCTCGTGTTCCACAAAATTTTGCGGTTGGATGTAACCTAAGCCGAGGCACCTACGATCCCTTCGATTTCCAAAGAAAAAATCGCCGGCGAGAACGATGCATTGAGTTCATCAGATTGAGTCTTTCTCAATGGAATTTCTCCCATCTTAGGGGAGAAGATGTGTAACATTAGCACATATATCAGCAGTGCATCATAATTCGCCACTGAAGGGGCTTTCTAAATCATTAGTGAATGCGTGACTTTTTGTAATCCTTCAGGATGGATGGTAGAGACATACTGTGCATCAAGATATTTTTGTAATTTGCTCAGCTTCCTCTCGTTGGAAAGTTCTCAAGATATTTATTTGTTTAGTAACAGAATTTCGCTTTATCGATAATTTTTGCTTAAACATAGTGTTACGGGAAGTATTTACTCAGCAGTAAATGGCTAGCACTTGACTAGGCAAGACTGCAATGGGCACACAGGTTTTAGCAGGTCTTTCAGTCTGACAGTAGAGACTCTGACCCAGCCCCACTACAACGTCTTTGTCTTCGCCTCTGTTATCGACAGTATTTTGACGATTTGAAATTGTAAGCCTTTATGTGTATTTCTGTCTGTACACTTCGGTTAAGGAACAGTTAAACAAAACATAATGCAATGAGAGCGTTTAAAATTCTGTGAGATATTTTGCAGTATGGGGGCTTTTGACTGAACTATAGGGTTACGACATTCACTTTGGAATGTTTTTCAAAAGAAATTTTTCAGCATTTACGTCTCAATATGACAGCAATATGCCAAGCGAATTTATGTTCATAAGAATGTTCTGTAAGTAATATGATTGTTTTAGCTTTGTAGATGCAATAAACACATTACAATAATTTAGAAAAATCTGGCACTCAAAAGCTTTAGTTCTGGAGATGCTGTTCAATTTGTGAACAGTGATTTTCGTAAACTAAGTTTATGCCTTCGGTGTGAACCATATATCTTAAATTACTTCATGGACATAATTTCCTGAATTTCTTTCCTGACACTTCATTTAATATTCTTCCTGGCAATTAATTCAAGCTTCTTTTTTTTTCGTTTCGTTGTTTGCGTTTGAGCAATCGAGTGAGACTTCCACGGCCTTCATGGGTCTCGGCCTCATGTGCACTGGCTGACCATGTTATTGACGGAGAATGTGCTCATTTCTTGTTTTTTCATATTTGATGAAAACGATGCACCTGTGCCTTGTGAGTGTAGCACACGTACATGAAAGTATTGTTAGTATTGAAAACGTTTGGTAATTTGAACGGCAAGAAACGAAATCACTGTCAATGCAATGTCATTTCCGGCGAATATTCACAACCCTGAAAAGCTAAACTCTATTGCGAAGCCTGTTGCTCAATTGCTAAAGCAACATAACCTTTTGCAAGTTTCAAGTACGCTTGAAGAAGAGTGCTTTTTTTTCAGAAATATTGCCTACCATCCCCCTTTAAGTCTTTAGTCTCACTGGGCGCTGCAAACGCGGATTCGGCTGGCCCATCCGCAGCCACAACTGCGACAATGGCCCAAATCTACGCGGCAATGCACCCTTCACGTACAGCTGCAAACACACTTTCTCCCATATTTCTTAATACGGAAGGCATTCAATTCGTTTGGTAGCTCAGTAGCGAGCTGTACGGGCCTTGAAACGGAGCAGCAAGTCGCGTGCAAGCGCTAACCGCTACAACCGCTCAAGCCATGGCCTCTGCTGGAAATTAAGGCTCGGTTTTAGAATGTATAGCAAGCAATCGAGAGTCTTACATTGATTTTGGTTGCCTGGGACGGCGTTGCTCACACTACAACGATCACATCAAAAAGAGAGATAGGGAAAGGAAAAGGCCACACTAGTGCTGGGCTGCATGTGATCTTTCTTCGTTATCTAATTTTGTTGCATTTAACCTTTCGACTTCTCGTGAGCTTTGCTGTGATATCCAATTTTCACCATGAGTAGCCCCTAAATATTGGTCGTGCGCTTACTCTCCATCACGCACGATATGAATATATTTGCAGCTTTATGTCATGCTCTTAGCAGGTAATGTAAATTCCTTGTGAACGATTTTCAAATATTTATCGGCACTACTCTCTTCTTTAGTCTTGCTTTTTTTGTCACCTAGTTTAGAGATAGCCGACTTTTTTTCAGTAGCCAGACTTCCTCTACTGCTGCAGCTAATAAACAACAATAATACCTGGTTTTCACTTCAGTGAGAATTTTGTCAATCTTGGCGATCTTCTTTTGGAAGTCGAGCATCTCGCGTCGGGTGTGGCTCTTCTCCATCTCGGTGGTGATCAGCTCTCGCATGCTGGTCAGGTTTTGCTCGAACTGTCGACCCAGCTGGATGTGAACCTCGAACTCGTGGATCAGGTGACGCTGCGCACGCAATATCTGCGCCGGCCGCGCCGCATTACATCTGTTACTGCTCGTGCGCGTGGTTCAAGCTATATAAAGTTGCTAGAAAAAAATGCAATAGAGGACTCTGGCGCTGCGAAACTTCAGCTACCATGGAAATTATGGTTAGTGCATGCATTTGTCCATTCGTCGTTCTTGTCGGTTCAACCGTTCTTGTGTCATTATTTATTACGCTCTCTCTTTCTAAATTTCCGAGCTGTCATAGTTTGCTAGACGCAGCAAATGCAATTAATCTCCGCACACACGCGTAATTGTTTCATTTGTAACGTAATATTCTGTTGAAACATATCAATTTGCAATGTCACAAAGCCATTTGAAGTTAGACGGACGAAGTGCATTCCATGCATTCTTCATCATTGCCATGGTGGCTCAACAGCCACACCTTTAGCTATCCTAAACACCAGTGCCAGAGTTTCCTCGAGTAACCTTTTAGGATGCTCTGTGGTTCGAAGAGGTTATTAGTGTTCTCTCTATCGTGCTGTCTATCATTTCAACGCAAACTGAGCGGCTAGAACACAGCACGCACAAGGGTATGAGACGTCTGCAAATCGCTTTCAAGATATGGCGCGCGCGACCGTGCGCCCGCGCAAAGTTCGCTGTTCGTGGCAGAGCATAAGCCGTCCCACCTCCTCCCTCTCGCGCTGCCTCCCCGCTTTCCTTCCTTTTTCGCGCGCGAAGTTCAGTCGCGATCGTCAGTTCCCCTTCCCCACGGTCGCGAAATACGCAGCTCCTGCTGGAGCACAACGTCGCCCCTCCCCCCTCCTTCTTCTACCCGCCCATCTCCCCACGGCCTCTGGCGCGACGGAAGACGGCTCATTTCCTCTCCGCCTTCCTTCCTCGCGCGCGCCTGACTGAGCCGTGGTTGACGGCTCCCCTCGCGTGCTTTCACTCGCAGATACAGCACGCGGCTCGCGGCGATGTGTTCTCGCCGCGAGTCTGGAGTGTCATAATTTATATCGCAATTATATTTAGAACACACAGTGCTATACACGATTTTAATACCTACGGTGTTCCGTCAACGCACTTCTGAAAACCGAACACCGTAGGTCCTTTAATTGCAAATTCCACTGCACTTTTTAGATATTTTTCATGCGTTGAACAGCTTCATAAGCGTTAGCTGAGACACACGGTATATCGTAATTTTATCCACGTATATAAAGATGTTGCCTTTAACATTTAAATAGAGTAATAAACAAAACATTATTTTCATATTTATAGCATAGTAGTCGATAGTAAAAAACCAACTTTTAAAGGTGTCATTGATATGTCTTGCGGTGTTAGGAGGACGTACGTCTTGCTTGCACCCTTGCTCGTACTTGATAGAGTACCGCTTATACAAAATAACTACACATGCTACTGGTTCAAACTACAATCGACGCAATCACCACGGGTTACTGTCTTCAACCAGTTTAGCGATCTAGACCATGTTATCTATATTTGCGCGCCCTTTGCGGCTTCGAGAATTGATCTAAAATCTGCTTTAGACCAGGTTAGATCACGAAGGTTTCGCTACGGAGGTCCGGTGCGGGAGTAACGCCGGAAGTGCTTCGCGTGCGATGGTGGTGCTCTTAGCCTTCCACCGCAGTACTGTACTCGACCAAACTCTCTAGTTTGCTGCCACTGTGTGGGCACCAGAGCACGGTGTTTCTGTGCCAGCCCACGTGTTACCCTTTTTCATCAGCAGTAGCATGATCAACACATAACCCTTCAAGTATTTCCAACATTCATTACAGAATACCACTCTCTCTTTCTCGCATGCTGGTGCACATAAACTGTATATCCCGCCTCCGACGATATCGGTGCTCTCTAATGGCTTTAGCAATTATTTCTTGAATGTGTGTCTTCTCTAAACGACCGACCGAATACGATGTCCGCATTGAGCAGGGAGAAGCTCGACCAATGTTGCTACACTTGATGGGTCCTGGCGTTGATTATCGAAACTGTGCGAATATTTGAATTTCTTGTTTTCCTCCCTTGAGAAAATGGGCTTTCTCTCTCGCCCCCTCTCAATGTAGTGGTTGAACTACTTATCAAAAATATTTTTCTGATATTAACGTCCAGCACTACAGGTTCTGTAGTAAATATGTGCCTTCCTAGCTAGCAGTAGCGACAAGATCGCAAGTTCAACACATATAGTTGTTGTTGTTGTTGTTGTTATTGTTGTTGTTGTTTCCTTATTGACCATTCTACTGTAGAAGTGGCGTGTAGGCAGCGATGCACCAACACAATTTTTTCTACTAAAAGCTCTCTCCATCTCTTTCTGTCTCTAAGTTTTTCGGTGACACCCGAATCAACCAAAATAGCAGCATCAGCTGCATCAGCTCGTTACGTCCGCTTGCAAGTCGAAGGCGATCTCTAATCATCCTTGCCTTGCGTTAGCTGACTCTTTTCCATCCTGTGCCTGCAAGTTTCACAATTCTGCCCCTCCACTTAATCCTACGCTGCCATCAACCAAGTTGTCCTTCCATTGGCACCCGTTCTATTGAGTCATCTGCTCTACCGTACATAGCTTGCTCAAATTGCACTTTTTCTGACACTTAATCTCATCTAGAATGCAAATTCCCACGTCGGGGCTGCGATCCATACTGTATATTCCCATAAATGGAAACTCGCCGCACCCAAAAGAAAAAACCGCTACAAACTTTCGTCAAGGGTGTGCCGGCCACATTTGAAGAAATGTGCGCCTCCTGCTCAAGTGCGACAACACACTTTTGCAGGTGTTAATACCTTCTTTCTTTCTGTTTTGTCACGTTTATGCTGATATTGCAGTTTTACACATAGTAACGTGTGCGTCTATTTTTCAGTCCTCGAAGAAGTGAGTCCTTGCACGCACCGGCGTATCCCGAGACTTGCATTGACTCAATGCTGAGTGAATGCAATTCGTGATGTG
The DNA here is from genome assembly GCF_050947875.1 of Dermacentor variabilis. NCBI lineage: Eukaryota > Metazoa > Arthropoda > Arachnida > Ixodida > Ixodidae > Dermacentor > Dermacentor variabilis. The sequence continues at coordinate 85,462,741 of NC_134576.1, forward strand.
ACAACGATTCAACACTCACTTTCTTATCAGCGACTCATTTTTGAAATAGTCGTGCCACCACCGTCAACATTACGCACCGAAAGCCTATTGACCTCCTAAAACTTACACATCAAGTATGGCCCACATCGCCTTTTACAAAGCTGTGCACTTGTCTTTGACAAAGCTGCACATGTCTCTATTTGCACTGTTTTTCTTATACTCCCGTCCTCAATGTATCGATTTTGGATTGCTTGAACCTACGCAAAATAAATTATGCCCTACACGACTTCATTCACGCTGAAGAAGTCTCGCGGAAGACGTGCTACAAGTTTCATCACTAGCTTTTGCATCTAATGAGGTCGTGTATAGTTTTGCCGCACTGCACATAAACCAGGCATTGTTTCATTTGACTTGATAAGCTGTTTAGTTCGTAAAATCGTTATGGCAAGTGTGACCCGATCAGATGGCACCGAGGCAGCCTAGCCTACACGCACCGTCTCACCACGTCGAACGGTTAGTCGCCCCCGAGCTCTCCCGTGAGCCTTTTCTCCCGTTCTCTCCTCCCTTTTCTCTTCGTCTGTTCCGTCATCTTCCACTTCATCTTCTTCGATTCCATTTTCTTCCGTTTCTTCCTCATCCATCCTCGGCTCTACTGTTTCCTCTGATGGTTCGTCGACCTCTGTAAATTTAAAGTAGTAAAGTTCAGTTGAAATAACACTACTATGATGCGAGTGGCGTCCGCATAGGCTATGCATAAATACCTATCGTCACAGAATGTGGGACGTCAAACATGGGCTAATTCCAAATAAGCAGGAAATCGTCTACTATTACATTATGAATGAATGAATGGATTGTTTGCTGGAATGTTCAACACGTCACCCTGCATCTCTGTCAGTCTCATTTTTTTGTTGTTGAAGGCATGCCCTCTTTTTTTTTCTACCTTATCGCTCCTTTCCGCCTCTCTTTTTAAACCACTATGCCATCCTTTTAAAGAAGCAAGCATCCCATGTGCCCCTTCTGGCGGCAAGTGCCAGCCCGTCCCTTCCCGTTGTTCCTTTATCTATGCTTCTGTATCTCTATACATATGTCATTGATAAGACAATGATTCATCATTGTGTTTATTGAGGCACCCACGAACGATCTCGAGGGTCTTTATGCTCGCACGCTTGGTACAACACTCAAAACAAACTAAAACAATGGCAATATCGCGAAACACGAAAAGCAATAAATTGGGCTACTCTGTGTACGTTCATAGTGCAGGCACTATGTATAGCACACACTAACGGGAACAAGAGGGACACTGACTAGGAAGGAAGGCACAAATTGGCACGAAGAAGCACAATTACTACCAACTACGAACCACCAGTTGGTAGTTTGCAATTGTTCGTGTCACTTTGTTTTCCTTCCTAGTCGGTGTCCATCTTATCAACGTTAGTGTGTGCTCTACAAAGTGCAAGCACAATGAACACAGTAGGGATATGCACATGTCTACTACGTCAGCTGCTGTGCTTTTCTTGCTCATCATCATCATCATCATCATCATCATCATCAGCCTGGTTACGCCCACTGCAGGGCAAAGGCCTCTCCCATACTTCTCCAACAACCCCGGTCATGTACTAGTTGTGGCCATGCCGTCCCTGCAAACTTCTTAATCTCATCCGCCCACCTAACTTTCTGCCGCCCCCTGCTACGCTTCCCTTCCCTTGGGATCCAGTCCGTAACCCTTAATGACCATCGGTTATCTTCCCTCCTCATTACAAGTCCTGCCCATGCCCATTTCTTTTTCTTGATTTCAACTAAGATGTTATTAACTCGCGTTTGTTCCCTCACCCAATCTGCTCTTTTCTTATCCCTTAACGTTACACCTATCATTCTTCTTTCCATAGCTCGTTGTGTCGTCCTCAATTTGAGTAGAACCCTTTTCGTAAGCCTCCAGGTTTCTGCCCCGTAGGTGAGTACTGGTAACACACAGCTATTATATACTTTTCTCTTGAGGGATAACGGCAACCTGCTGTTCATGATTTGGAAATGCCTGCCAAACGCACTCCAGCCCATTCTTATTCTTCTGATTATTTCCGTCGCATGATCCGGATCCGCCGTCACTACCTGCCCTAAGTAGATGTATTCCCTTACGACTTCCAGTGCCTTGCTGCCTATTGTAAATTGCTGTTCTCTCCCGAGACTGTTAAGCATTACTTTAGTTTTCTGCATATTAATTTTTAGACCCACTCTTCTGCTTTGCCTCTCCAGGTCAGTGAGCATGCATTGCAATTGGTCCCCTGAGTTACTAAGCAAGGCAATATCATCAGCGAATCGCAAGTTACTAACGTATTCTCCATTAACTTTTATCCCCAATTCTTCCCAATCCAGGTCTCTGAATACCTCCTGTAAACACGCTGTGAATAGCATTGGAGATATCATATCTCCCTGCCTGACGCCTTTCTTTATTGTGATTTTGTTGCTTGCTTTATGGAGGACTACGGTGGCTGTGGAGCCGCTACAGATATCTTCCAGTATTTTTACATATGGCTCATCTACACCCTGATTTCGTAATGCCTCCATGACTGCTGAGGTTTCGACTAAATCAAACGCTTTCTCGTAATCAATGAAAGCTATATATAAGGGTTGGTTATATTCTGCACATTTCTCTATCACTTGATTGATAGTGTGAATATGGTCTATTGTTGAGTAGCCTTTACGGAATCCTGCCTGGTCCTTTGGTTGACAGAAGTCTAAGGTGTTCCTGATTCTATTTGCAATTACCTTAGTAAATACTTTGTAGACAACGGACAGTAAGCTGATCGGTCTATAATTTTTCAAGTCTTTGGCGTCCCCTTTCTTATGGATTAGTATTAGGTTAGCGTTCTTCCAAGATTCCGGTACGCTCGAGGTCATGAGGCATTGCGTATACAGGGTGGCCAGTTTCTCTAGAACAATCTGTCCACCATCCTTCAACAAATCTGCTGTTACCTGATCCTCCCCAGCTTCCTTCCCCCTTTGCATATCTCCTAAGGCTTTCTTTACTTCTTCCGGCGTTACCTTCGGGATTTCGAATTCTTCTTGCTCAAACAATTATTAATTTTTTTATTCGCATTGGACTGAAATCGTCGTTCCGCCGTTTAAGGTTGATTTCTTAGAGCAAGAAATTACCTGAACGCCGACGTCCACAGAGGTAAGTAAGGAGTCGCGAAAATATTATTTGTTCGCTTTAGGACGGATTTTTCAGTTCCACCATAAAGCCGAACAATAATGCAGTAACAGCTGTTCAACATATATCTTAAAACTAGCAACATCTTTCTATTTATCCGTCCTATAAGCGTATTTTATGATGAGTTTGTGTTTGAGTTTGCAGTTGCTGAAAAACGTCCATTTAGTATTTTGGAAGAGCCCTCTTTGGATGTTAATGTGTTTTACAGCAGATTTTGCCGATAGGTATCTCGAAACTGGAGCTTCTATGGGGATTTTTTGTAATCAGGCGGCAATTCTCTACTCTTCGGCTCCAATTTTCGAGTTTCAATTTGTGCCCTAAGATGAGCCATTAAGATATTAATAACACTTCCTAATTACCCATCTGTTCATTGAGTTATGCTATGCACGTGATGTCCTCCTCTTTCGCTAACGTCCCTAACAGGTCAGATTCCGCTATTTGTTCCATGCGAATTCTCAATAGAAGCTTGTATTGGCTCACAAGTGGCGTTGTCTGGTCACGCAAAAAAACAGTTGTTCCAGGAGCAAAGCACCTGCGGGAAAGCGCGGTTTGATGAGTTGACAGCTGTGCCGACGCCGGAGCGTGAATCAGTAGCAAGGATTCCAGCTGCATAGGCGCGCGCTCACGCCACACGCGCAACCAATCAGAACCGTTTCGCTTCCGCCGGGGAGGGAAAGGGCAGGATAGGGTTCCGCGCGCGCTGCCTCCGACTTCATTTTCGTTCAGTCTCGCAAAACGGATGGGACTGCCACGCGTTGTGCGTTCCCTCGAGGAACGAAAAGCCTTAGGCGAGTGGCGGCGAGAACTCGTCCGTGAAAGGGCTCGCCGTAGGAGCGCCGATCCACGCGTTAGATCCGCCCGAGCACAGGCAATCCGACACCAATGAGAAGATCCCAAGCTGAGACAGGGGAGGCCGAAGCAATCCGGCACCGTAACCTGTGGGTTACTTAACCATGGCGAAGGTCTGGTGCACGCAGGACAAGCTTCACTTACCCCCGTTTTCCGGTCGGGGAAGGATTGTTCAGTTATCAAAATTACTTTCCAACTAAAAAAACCACCTTGTACATGCATAAAGGACTGACGAATAAAGAATCTCAAGAAAGCTTCTCACGCTTAAATAAGACAAAACCATAAATAGCAGAATACAAAAGAAAAATGTAATCAACAAGGATAGAAGGAAGAGATACATATTCGTGATTCAATTATAGATCAATGGAGAACCAACCACAGGTGATATGTAAAAATTCGTTTAGAATATGCCTTGGGAGGTATATTTTTCTTTTTTGCGGGACTACGTTGCACTGTGTGGTATGCGAGGCGCTACCCTTAACACCTTACCTTACCCGTACGCAGGGGCCAAATGGTACCTTGATCTTGCTCAAGGCCCAGTTCAGAACCTCGTGTAGCGTCTGCGGTCAGAGGCGCGGTGTCTCAAAACGCTAGCTATAACAGGAGAACGACGCTTCCCTTAGCACTGGTACTACTGGCACCACCGCTGCCACTAGTACCCCCTCAAAATGGTACGGTACCACTGTACCGTTTGTACCGCTGTCTTAGACTGTACCATATCCGGGATCGGCCCATGAAGGCGGTTAGACACTCACAACAAATCAAGGACGGCACGCAAGCATGTCTTAAGTGTTAGAGATAATTGCAATCAATATTCGGTAGTAACTGTTTTGCTACTGCCATCGCTCGAAGTTTAAGAATTCTCACATAAGATGCACGATTTTTGCTCACGGTGCAGTGTAGGTGTCTGCTGTTGAAGTTGGGGGAATCATGCTACTGATGCTGGAGGCTCACCTGCTGCCGAGTAATAGTGAAATCATTTAACACATAACAGCGAAGCTGTATATGGTTACGACATTTGTTTATTCCAGGAACAACCCGTGAACTAGCTCATTGGCGCACCTCAGAGCAACTGCGCGGACGCGCTTGTGCCACGGCTCACGCGTTCGTCCTCGTCGTCTCCTTCCACAGCTGGCTCAGTGGCCGCTCATTGCTTAAGGTTATGTAAAAGGGATATCCGAAATTATAACGTGAGAAAGACTGAGGAAACAGTAAAAAATGGACGCAGCATGAAATCAGTGAGGAGAAAACTTGGCATAAGACAAGCCAAGATGGGTGCACTGAAAAACACGCAGGGTAATAATATCATCAGCAATTTCTAAGATGTCGTAAAAGAAGCGGATGACTTTTATGCTGACCTATACAGTACCTAGAGCAGCCAAGAGGGAACTATCGTCATAGAGAAAGAAAGTCAACAAGAGGGGACACTCGGCGAAAACTGGCAACAGGAAACACGTCACGCCTAGTGTGAACCCTATCCGTTAGGTGACGCGAACATCGGAAAAAAAAAAGAATGTGAAATGAACTTATAGACAACGTTTTCTATTTTTTATTCTTTCCCGCTAAAACTAAAACGTTTTGCGTGTAAATGAACTTATACTTCGCCACCTATTTTTCTTGCGTCACCTAGGAAGAAGCTGGCGCCAGACGCGCCATATGCGTGCGTCATTCGCCACACATGCAACCAAAGCGATCGAGGCCGGCTGCGCATGGGAATCTCGCCTGCTCGGCGACCAGTCCCTTTTGGGTGTAGGCCGTTTGTCGGGCTCCCGGCGTTCTCTTGCGTTCCGTCTGCATTTCGACACGGCACCGCTGCACTACTGGACTACAGCAAGGTAAGGAATTTCATTCGGCAGTCTGCGACGCACTTCAAGCACATTTAGGCTTACTGCACAAAACTGAACCTATTTAGTCACGCAGTTATCGAAAAACAACTCCGGCGTTCGGGCCTAGGTAACTCGAGTTAAGGACTCGTACTGGGAGATGTTTGCGACGCATTCTCTGAGCCCAAGCATTATTATAACTTATATAGGTAGTTTTGGGGCACGCTCGCCGCGCCTGGCTTTGTGACGAAAAGCGCTTAGGCCGTGTGACGCAGTTTCGCGTGTTCTGAATCTTAGGCGGACAATTTTTGGCGCTTTCTCTGACCCCGGACATTATTGTTACTGATTTCGTTACTTTTTGGGGTACTTTTCAAGCAAAGTGGCCTACGTGCTCGGCGTAGTGATACATTTAGCGAAAGGCAGCTCGGCTGTGTGCCGCAGTTTCACGTGCGCAGAATCTTACTGGGACAAGTTCGTGACGCATTTTCTGACTTCAAAAATTATCGAAATTCATTCCGTCACTTTTTGGGATACTTTCGAGGCATGCTAGCCGCGACTGGGGTTGTGAAGCTGTTCGCAAAAAAGCAAACCGTCCGGGGTGAGTTTTGCGTGTACTGAATTTTAGTGGGACAAGTTTGTGACGCTTTTTTATGGCCCCGCAACAACATATACCTTATTTCGGTACTCACGCTTGTCGTACACGCGACGAGCGATTTGCCGAGAGTGATAACACGGGAGTGTCTTGCTTGCGCCAGCAGGACGCGTATAAGATAACGCCGAGGAGCTCAAGAACTTGACATCTCCGTTTTCTGAGCGACTGAAAACAGGCTTTGCACCCACTAATTTATCTTGAGTGCGACTCGAAGGCATTCTGCGAGCATGTAACATGGACTGGCTGAGAGCCTGTGTTGTAGCCACCTCTGTGTACTTGGCGTACCATCGCGTCGACTGCGGCCAAGTTGTTTTGGAAAGGCGCAGTCACCCGTGTATTTGTTCTCTTGAAGTGTTCACGCGAAGGGAGGGATGCTTGAAAATTGGATGTTTCCTTTATATTTGATGGCATTGTTTGGGAGGAGTCTATATGCTACGAAATGTATGTAAAAATGAATTCATCTGTAATGCCGCTCATTCCCCACTTACTCATGTTTCGCCACTACACGCAATATTCCAGTTTCATCAATATACCAAAATCATACATGCTTGTTTGTAATTTACTTTTTTTTTCAGTTGCTGGCATCCGATGTAGCTTCGTACAGCAACGACTGCTGCTTACCTTGTGCCACAACTTTAGATGAATGCACAAGCCCGGAACGAGCATTTATACAGAGCAAAATAAACATTTCATTCCAGAAAACGCCTTGCGTTTACTTTGTGAAATTGCACGTGACAGATTCAGTGGAGGCTTGTAAAATCGTTCGCAATCATTTTTACTAAACGAAGCGATTCCGCGCCAAGGCCGCACGTGGTTCAGCAGTAGAAGCGAAAAAAAAAATTGGAGGCTTATCGAGGTTAAGCCCAGTGGATGCGAACCATCCACTGGGCTTAACCTTAGCGTATCCTTAGCGTTTGGAGGCATCTTGACCGCATACACGCCCGGCGCAAAGACGCTGGCGCGGTTGCGGGCACAGAGACTGACGCGACGGCGGGCGCGTGCCGCTTCATCCCTGGCGTGACGTCACATATCACGTGATGCAGCGATGGTGGCGCCGCCGCGGCGCGAACCGAAGCGTGGAGGCCTCCGCCGGGCGACGTCCGACGGCGCAATATGAGGCCCCATCTGCAGCCGGTGTGACGTCATCACGTGACGTCACATCATGTGATCTCACTTCAGGGTCAATGGTGGCCACCGCCGGGAGGCGATCGACGGCGCGATATGAGGCCCCATCTGCAGCCGGTGTGACGTCATCACGTGACGTCATGTCACGTGACCTACTTGAAGGTCACTTGAAGGTCAATGGTGGCCACCGCCGGGAGGCGACCGACAGCGCGATATGAGGCCCCATCTGCAGCCTGTGTGACGTCATCACGGGACGTCATGCCACGTGACCCCACTTCAGGGTCAATGGTGGCCACCGCCGGGCGTCGCGCGAAGGCCCGAAACCTACGTTAATATGCTTCGCATAAAAATGCCGCGCCGATCAGCGGAGCCGCCGTGGCATGTACTCGCTGGCGTTCAAAACGCACACGCCGAGAACCGAAACCGGAAAGTGTTAATTCCTTCCGCTTGGTGCGCTACAGTCATTCCGACATATGGGCTCTTTGGGAGAGTCCGCTCGTTGACTTTCTCTATGCTATCATCATCATCAGTTAATCCCCGCAACGGCTTGCGCATCCTCGTCGAGGACAAACAAGATCCTCTCACCCTTTGTACAGGACCATATTGCATACCCTAGCTACACTCCAACAAGTTACAAAAAAAAATATTGCTTCCGCGTTCTTTCTAATCTTTCGTGACAATATCATTGAAGCTGTAACATCTAGTGCGCTGAAGCTTTATTTGCAATTACCAATAGGGCGGCGTTTTAAAGACATACAGGGCACCGTACAGATCAATTCTGGGCAATGCAATTTGCTACGGATCTACTGCGCTCGCCGACGTGCGGTACGGCGTGGCGCTGGAAGCGTCTGTGACTGCTTAGTTTTCGTGGAGGAGGGGAAAATGTTAATAACATTACGTCACGCAGCTGCCTTGGCCAACGAACGCTCCGTATAGTCGGCTGTTTGCTCAGAGGCGGCCCAACATGTGACCTCTGGCGTCCAGATCACGAAGCAGGAATCGAGATTTGCTGAGACGTTTGGGTGCGCCTCTTTCAGGCGCCTCTAGCTGGGCAATGCGCACGGTCTGTCTGGTGTCTTTCGCTGCCTGTCATGTTGCCTTCAGCCAGTATTATTGTTCTAGCAGGGCAGCGTCCGTATAGACGAGTGCACAGTATGGCGTGCTGTTGCGAACATGCACAACACCCATTTTAAGAATGTGGCTAGTGTCACCTCCAACCACTCTGCTTTGTCGGTTGTTATTTCACGGTTACATCTACTCTCAATTACGGGAGAGCCGGTAGGCCCAAAAAGCTCCCCATACGTGGACCGATCCCGAAGATAGCGCAATGTCGGGCCGACCCGCGGCGGAGGTGCAGTTCGTCATTAAGGGGCCCACATACACAGCTTCGCTACTCATCCTTCTTCACAGAGTGGGAGGGCACTGAGTGTTTATATATTTACGGTGGCATGAAGCATTGCTTAAAGGGGTATGAGCCATTCACTGTCTTACGTGACGGACGCACTTAAAAACAGAGGTGATGTGAGAACGTGTGTGCAAACCTATCGTAACGATGACCACCGATCAGGACAATAAATAAGTTCGCACCTTTGTTCAACATTCAATGTCGCCTCTGAGCCGTGTGCTAAACAGCTTCGCTGGTCATCCACCTTCACAGAGTGGAATGGCTCATGAGTTTTTCAAACGCCGGATAATTCAAATAAATTTTTTACCTAGCAACAGTGCTGAATAAACGGGGGTTGGCTGCGTGCGTTTACGTAACGAGACAACTGTTTTCAAGTTAAATGCGAAAGAGATACGGTGGAGCAGAATAGCGAGCGCCATCGCTTCTGCTGTTAAAGCTTCTAAATGTGCCGAGCCAAACAAGCCGAATCTGAACACTAGAATAGAAGCTGTTGCTGCGTAAAGGGAAAAAAATCAGCCACATTTGCATACGCCAAAGAGGGTGAAGGCGAAAGCCTCCACGCTCAAAAGACATTCATTAAATTTCGTGACATTTTCATTCAAATGCGTTGTTGTTAAGCTTTAAAAAATTAACTCATGGGGTTTTATGTGTCAAAACTACGATCTGATTATGAGGCACGCCATAATGGGGAAATGGAGGATGCCGGGAATTAGGACCACATGGAGTTCTTTAAGGCACCTAAGTCTAAGTGCACGGAGGTTTCGCATTTCGGCCCCATTGAAGTGCTGCCGCCATGGGCCAGATTCGATCCCGCTACCTCGTGCATAGCGAGAAGGCCTTGTTACTTACTACTTCTCTTGTCCCACCACAGCTCGCGGTTTCGAATGTCTTACTTGAAGCTACTCTTATTGATTGTGCTCTGATAAACTTCGCCCTAATTAACACCAAAGGTCATGGGTTCGACTCCCACCAAAGGTCGAGGGTTAAAGTGCCTTAATGAAGTCTATATAAATTATCTGCCTTAACTACGCCTTAACACCAAAGGTCGTGGGTTCGACTTCCACATGAGCTCGAGGGTGCGACTGCCACCTAGGTAGTGGCTCGAGTGCCTGAATTACCTTTATCTATGTTGCCTTTTCTTTATTTTTGCATGATTAGCGGCATCGGTGTCAGCTGTGGAAGAACACGACGACCGACGAACGCGCGCTCAGTGGCGCGAGCACGTGTCTTCACGAGGCGAGCCCACACGACTTTCCGTACCGCAGGCCACGTTTTCCAGACAATCGGGGGTATTAGCCACTTAAAGCTTTCGCCTTAATAATGAAAGCAGAGAAATTGAATAGCTTGTACTGAAAGGCACACAAACCGATATTGGAATTAAGTATGCCTCACTGGAAAACGACGATGCTGTTTTGTAAGCATGACCATGTTCTAAAGCGCTCTTATTTCGTGGGATACAATAATCTCATTTGGTCGTGCGGCCATTGAACTTTGAACTAATGTTGACGCTGCGGGATTTCGTTCTGTGCGTAGACTGGTTCTGCCAATATATGCTTAATAAGGGGGGAGATATAGGAAGAAATTAGGTGGTCGGTCACCGAGGCCAATGGCTGGCTACCATGTATTCTGGAAATTGGTTAAAGTGATGTAAAGGTAGCTGAACAAACAAAGAAGAAGAAAGGGGCAAACTAAACTGTACTTTCCATCTTCGAATTAGGTATATGTAAGAGGGGTATTCGAAATTATAGCGTGAGTGCGACTGGGGAAGCAGGAAAAAACGGACGCAGCATGAAATCTGTGAGAAGAAACCTTGGCATAAGACAAGCCAAGATAGATGTACTAAAAACAAGCAGGGTAATATCACAATTTCGAAGATATAGTAAAAGAAGTGGAAGAATTTTATGCTGACGCGTACACTGAAAAAAAAAACTGATTATCTGTTCCGCTTTGGAAAGTTCTCGCAACAAGTCTTAATTTGACATTCGTCTAAATAACAGTAACTCATACAGCCCTTGGTGGAATGAAGAATGCGCTCGTGATTATCGAAAGAGAAAAGCCGCTTGTAAAAAATTATAACATAACTAGAACCACAGAAATTGGAGCGATTATAAGTTCTTTCGAGCCGTCTTAAAACATACAGTTTCAACAGCCAAAGACGAATACAACTGCAAGCATTTTGACTTCCTATCTAACAATAAGAATAAACGCGCTTTGTTCAGTTTCTTCCGCAGTAGGAAAGCTCTTCCGCATCCAATTAATATAGACTCCATAGTTTTAAGTACTAATGAAATGAAACATTCGCTAGAAGGAATCGCGAAGGGATTAGAAATTAGAGTTTCTTCAGTTCTACCACATTGCTCCAGCTTACGAAGGACATCAGATGATTTTATAGAAATTACCATGTTAGAATTGGCTTAAATCGTGGAGCGACTGCCAGATTCAGCTCGCGGCGCAGATGGCGTAACTTCTCCCGTGATCAAAATTTTATTTAAGGAAGCTCCTGGGGTCCTTTTAGCTATTATAAATCACTGAATCAGATTTTCATGGATTCCGTCTGCATAGAAAATTGCTAAAATAATTCCTGTTCTTAAAAATCATGGGGAAGGATGTACAATAGATAACAATAGATCAATCGCGCTGACCTCAAACTTGGTGAAATTAATTGAAAGATACTATATACCACTATCCTTAAATTTGAAGAGACCAAAGACTTGCTTAATTCCTGCCAAATTGGATTCCGAAGATCATGTTGAAACTGGCATGCTCACGTGGACTTAGAAAATAGAATAAAATTAGCACGGCGTCAAAGACAGATAGGTGCTATTGTCATACTAGACATCTGCAAAGCCTATATATATATATATATATATATATATATATATATATATATATATATATATATATATATATATATATATATATATAAAGGTTTCAGAGAGTATCTTACCAATAGGAAACGCTACGCAATCTACAACGAACACTGTTCTGACACTTTAACTGTAGATTCTGGTATTCCCCAGGGGTCGGTGTTTGGTCCTCTCCTTTTCCTGATATTAATTAATGATATTGTTAGCAATATTCCTGGTAAAATCAACCTTTATGCTGACGATTCTGTGATTTATTCTGGGGTTGATAACAGAACCGATCGATGTCTCTTAAACAGGGCTCTTCAAAATATTACTGCTTGGTGTGCATCTTTGCAAATGTCAATTCACTTGGCGGCTAGGGGCCAGGAACTGTTGGACGCATATGGGACCTGAGAAGAAGGTTCCACCCCATCTGGTGCCAGCGCGCACCAACCTTTACTAAGGGCTCAGTATAAAAGTTGATTCTCTCTCTCGCTCTCTCAGAAAACCGTTTCCATGACAACCACACATTTACTAAATCCTTTGAAATGTGTATACAGTCTTAATGGTACCCATCTATCTGACGTGAATGCTTATAAATACCTCGGATTCTTGATTACCAGCGACCTGAGCTGGACTAAACACATTGGCTGCGTAACTGCAACTGCAAACTTCAAGCTGTTCTTTCTCAGGCGTGCTCTGAAACTTTCGATTTTCTTAGTTCGTCTTCTTGCCTACAAATCAATTGTTCTTCGTACTCTAGATTGCGCTGCTATTATCCGGCACCCTTACACTAAATCTAATACTAATAAGGCAGACAAGGGGGGTAAGGTTTATACATAACTGCTTTAACAGAACTTCAGTTACTGATTTAATAACAAGAGCTAGCGTGCCATCAATCAGTCAAAGAAATCACCTCAGCCAACTGAAGTTGTTATCTCAACTAATTAAAAGACGCTTTAAAACCGATCTTTCCGAAATAATCACCTTCTCAACCCAGATATTCGACTAGGCAGAAGCATGCTTTAGCACTAACTCCATTTCTGCCGAGCAACAACTGTTTTAAGTTTTACTTTTTCCTAGAACAGTGATTGATTGGAATAACCTTAGTGACAATGACGTTTTGTAACCATCGCACTCTTAGTTTGCTTCCCTTCTTAAATAAGTGTTTGCTCTGAATATTCTTTGCTTCGACCTGGCACTGCTTTCTTTTACTTGCACTTTGCTTTGTTGTATTGCGTATTTGATTGTTTTTCCCACCCTGCTAAAATTCCAAAATATGCGATTGCAGTGTCTATAAAAAAATAAGTATTATTAAATCTAGAGTTTCCAAATTACCTTGTAGATTAGATATGTGAATTTTTAAATGGGAGGTAATTCTACTCTTCTCTAAGAGGCTTTTCTTCGAGCATACATAATCAATCACGACGTGTTCCTGAAGGAGCTGTCACTTCTCTATTATTATTTAACGTTCTAAAGAGTTCCATTCCTCGGCATCCAGATGTACAAACATATGTGTATACGCAGACGATATTGCTCTCTATGGTTCAGACAGTGATATTCACTCCCTATATTATCGACTACAGGGCTATCTCCACGCCATAGAAAGCTGGATAAACAATATTCGCCCTTCACTTAACCTGAGAAACTACTCGATATTTGTTTGCCCCCTTAACAATCGCGTTAGTATATCGCTATCCTGCCCTCTCGAGACTATACCTCAAGTGGAGTCAGTGAAGTACTTAGGTGTAGTTTATGACGGCTTCCTAAGTTGGCTTGGCCCCATATTGACCATATAGTTAAAAAAGGAGCGAGAGCAGTTGGCATGCTACGTAAGCTATGCAACAGTCGGTAGGAGATGTCGAGAGACCCACTACTAATGATTTATAAAATGTATGTGCGGCCCATTTTAGAATTTGAATGTGTGCTCTTTCTTGCTGCGCCAGCTTATAAATTACGCCCCCATGTTGTGATTGAGTGGGAAGACCTGCGATTGTGCTGCAGATTACCGAAACTTGTGATTAATGATGTGTTGCATCAAGAAGTTACACTTTGCCCTCAATATTCTGCAGATTTCGGTTGCTGACGGTGCAAACATTCGTAAATAGGCACGAACGCCTTACTAGAAGATTGTGAAACATATTAATTTCGAAGCCTACATTGTTTTTCTGAGTACACTGGCCTCGGTTTCATACGCCACAGGTGGTATTTGTACAAACATTGATTAACCCATTAAATGTATGTATTTGGGAAGTGCCACCTACTTGTGATGTTCCAGACAGTCTACAAACCATCTATGATGACATCTGCCCTAACAATGCAAAATTTCTCTCTCAAGATATAATAAATGGACTATTGCCAGATCATTTATTGAGTTTAGGTCTAAATACGGTCATCGCAACAGACGCCTCACAGCGTGGCGAAAAATGTGGAATTTGCGTTTTCGCTCCTGCTCTAGACTGGTCATTCTCAATTAGGATTTCGGACTACTTATCCGTATTTCTGGCCCAATTTCTAGCTAAAGTGTTAGCCTTACGTAGGCTAAATACATCAATACCGACGGTTCTCATAATAACCCATTCTTTATCTTTATGTACATCGCTCACAACAAATAATGGTGCAAGCCTTTTACGTACACTTAAATTTCTTGTGCCTCACCACATAAATTCAATCAGATTACTTTCGGTGGCTGGCCATAGGGGATTATACATGAACGAGATGGCTGACAGTCTCGCGAGAGCGGCCCTCAGTGGCTCTATACTATCATTACTTCCGGTATCAGCTTACCTAACTATACTAGATTCAGGAGATATGCAATTGCTCTAGGCTTTTTGAATGCAGTGATAGAAATTTTTTCAGAATATCGGCACCTACTATTCCTTAGGCACAAAAATTCCTTTCACACCAGAACAACTGAAGTATTTTTTTACCCGGTTACGCTGCAGAACACCATTATTAAACTGTTATCGTCACAGGTCTGGTCTGGCACCCTGCCCATTGTGCCCATTCTGTGCAGTAGATGAAACCATCGAGCGTTTTTTTTTCTTATTATGTCGCCGTTTTCCCGCTTTAAGCAAAATCATCTTAGAACCAACGTTCACACAACTTGGTTCAAATTTCTCCATTTTAAATGTACTTCCTCTAGGAGCCTCCTCTTTTGACAACTACCACAGGGATGTCTGCTCATCCGTGGAGGAATTCATAGTTGTTTCAAGACGTTTTTCTTAAGTTCTTCAAACATTATTTTTAGCCGTTTCCTGACACTTTTACCAGTTTTTGTAATACCAACATCTTCCTAATACCATCCAACTCTTGGCCGATTCCCTGCAATGGGTACGCGCCATCGAAACAGGGTATCGAATCCTATCTAATCTATACTGACCTGTACAGTATCCAGAGCAGCCACGATACCTCCTTTCGAAGCAGTAATGAACAGGTTACAGGGACTTCTATAACTATGTATAAAATTAGGAGGGTACGACAGGACATGAAACAGGGAATAGCGGCAGGAGAAAATGGAGTAATAGTCTATCTAATCAAAGATGAATGGGACATCATGCTTTAAAAGTTGGCAGCCCTTTATACAAAATGTCTCCTGACTTCAAGCGTCCCAAAGAAATTGAAGAATTCCAACATTATACTAGTACACAAAAAGAAAGACGTCAAAGAATTGAAAAATTATAGACCCATTATCTTCCTTCCAGTATTGTATAAATTATTCACCAAGATAAATTCCGCTAGAATAAGGGCAACAATTGACTTCAGTCAATCAAGATAACAGGGTAGCTTCAAGAAGGGATACTGTATAATGGCTCACATCCATATCATCAACTAGGTAATACCGAAATCTGCAGAGTCCAATCAGCCTCTCTGTATGGCTTTCACAGAATACGAAAATACATTTGTTTAAGTAGAGATCCCAGTAGTCATGGAGAGATTACGTAATCAAAGAGTAGAGAAGGTTTATGTACATATATTGGAAAACATCTACAGAGATTCCACAGCTGCTTTAATTCTACGCAAGAAAAATAGGAAGATGCCTATAAAGAAAGGGGTTAGCAAAGAGACACAATCTCTTCAATGCTGCTCACTGCGTGCTTGGAACTATTCAAACTATTAAACTGGAAAGGCTTAGAAGTAAGGATCGACGCCGAATATCTCAGCAACCTTCGGTTTTCAGATGGCATTGTCCTGTTCAGCAACACTGGAAACGGGTTACCACAAATGAGTGAGGACCTCACCAGAGAGAGTGTAACAGTATATTTCAAGATTAATATGCAAAAGACAAAGATAATGATCAATAGACTGGCAAGGAAACAAGAGTTCAGGATCGCCAGTCAGCCTCTAGAGTCTGTGAAGGATTACATTTACCTAGGTTAATTACTCACAGGGGACCCTGATCATAAGGAAATTTACAGAATAAGAATGGGTTGGAGTGAATATGCATACTTTGTCAGATCGTTACTGGAAGCTTACCACTATCATTGAAAAGAAAGGTGTACTATCAATGCATTCTACCGGTGCTAACATATGGGGTAAACTTAGAGATTGACAAAGAAGCTCGAGAACAAGTTAAGGACCGCGCAAAGAGCGATGGAACGAAGAATGCTAGGCATAACGTTAAGAGACAGCAGAGAGTGGCGTGGCTCAGAGAGCAAACGGGAATAGCCAATATTATAACTGACATAAAGAGAAAAAAATGGAGCTGGGCAGATCATGTAATGCGTAGGTTAGATAACTGGTGGACCATTAGTGTTACAGAATGGGGGTCAAGAAAAGAGAAGCGCAGTCGAGGATGGCAGAATACTCGGTGTTCTTATGAAATTAGGAAATTCGCAGGCACAATTCGGAATCGGTTGGAGCAGGACAGAGGTACTTGGAGATTGCAGGGAGAGGCCTACGTCCTGAGGGCACATAAATTAGGCTGACGATGATGAATGCGAAGTATTGTGCGAATCGTTATTTACGAGACGCCAACTCAGATCGAGCTGGTCGGGCCCTAGCGGCCCGACAGGCACTTTGTCGTTTTCATAATGACGGTTAGTCAGTAACAACATAAGAATTAGAAACAAGCTCCATCCTCAAAAGCGCAGTGCACCTATTTTTCACGTCTGAAATATAGCCTAGCGAGCACGAGCCCATTCACCATTAGACAAAAATTATATACAACAATAAGGTTATCTTATTTCCGTGACTCCAAGTGGTATGTTTAATACAGCTGCTTTCTTTTTGGTACAAATTTCTCTGTGTCACTGGTTTTGGTACGAAACATGATTGCTTAGTGCAAATTTTACGGGTGATCCTAATATCGCGGAACCAAAGATAATATTTTAGCTTGGAACAACGAACTTTTATAGTACAATTATCCCACAATTTTCAATTTCAGAGTAAGGGGATTAAGCTGGTGAGCGGCCCCCAGCTGGATCGGCTCTATTTCAGAAGTGAAAGTAAGGTGCACTGTGTTTTGCGGGTGAAACTTCTTTGTAATTCTTAGCTTGGCACCAATAGCGTCTTAGGACGCGAACGAACGAACGAATGAACAAACTGACGGATGCACGAACGAAAGAACGAACGAAATTTTTTCCTTGCCGAGTGATCGACTAACCCATCTAAACCTTCAGACATACCATAGTTCACGCGCAGTAGCACGCGACGAATGCGATGCCGCCAAAGCAAACATTACAGTTCACGTCGTGCCACGCGTGAAGGTGGTGCGTGACACCGCTCGTACAACGCACTTGGCTGGTTCTCTACCCATCGTTTCACGAGCGGCCGCCAACCGAAGCATCAGCAACTTCCCATCTTTAACTGCAGATGGCGGTAGTTGCCTGTTCGTTGACCCATGAAAGCAGCGAGATACACCCCAAAAGTTGGTTTGACTTGCAGAATGCTTCGCGGTAAAAAGGAAATATTCTAGAGCGGCTTCTCCAAACGCGAGACAGTGGGCTACTTAGGGCATAAAACATGTGTAACGAATCAGGTTAGGAAAATCTGTAATACTGAAGAAGGTGTGCGAGGGCATTCACTGTTCATTTATCCTGTGCATCACATGAATAAGCTACTCTTATTTCTCTTAATATATACTTGCGCATTTTCTCTTACCAACTGTCTCCTTTTCCTTTCTCTCTTGACGTAACGTCTGTCATTTTCGTTGCATTGCTGGTTCTGGAGTGCTTAGCCTCTTGTCATGATTCCATGCTATTTTACAAGTTTCGGCTCCTGACGTTGGCACTTTTTTTTCTCGTTTCATCTTGCTATAAAGAACGTATCTACGCTGCCCACATTCTATCATAGAGCTCTTATCTCGTCTCGCCAAATGCCGAAATCAGAGGGTTCGTTTTAAATGTAGATATACCTAGCATTACACCAAGCTGTCGCCAAATATTCTGGTAGGTGGAATGTTGCGAACGCTTACATACCAACACTTCAATGGTGTTGACTTCATTGGTTGTAGTGCTACTTACCTCTAAACTACAATTTGCTGCCATCTAAAGGTTCTCTCAAATGAAAACTCTCACGAAGACAAGAGTATGTCCGATACTACAAGAGCGAGCAATGTCATCCCCCAAAAAACCAGGACACGTAATTTCACAACTGGCATGGTTAAAACGCAAGCCAGAAAAGATTAATTAGTTGACGCAACTGCCTTAGTTTTCTACAGTGCGGGAATAGTGCAGCATGCATACACTACTTGAGCTCACTCCAGGTCTAGGGAAGATATGTTTTTAGCTTTAGTTCTCATTTGCACGCCTGGAACTGGTGATGTCAGTTCTCTTACGGGTATTACACAGGGACTACGTACTGGGAGACATTGCGCTGAGGTGCTTCACAATGAATTTTCTCAGCAGGCGAAATTCAAGATAGCATGTTTCCTACTTCCTTAGCAATGAATGTGTGTTCTTAATACTCGACTTTAGTCCAGGTCTTCGCCAATCTCTTCATGAAACGGACTTCAATTGGGTTATTTCTGTTTGAAAGCTGTTTGTCGTTACCTTTAACATAGAAGAACTGCTTATTGTTGAAGAAACGTCAATAGAAAGTTATCTTTTATTCTAATTTCTCTCCCAAATAATTGCACAGAGAGGGCACGGTGATTTCGTAGAGCTCACAAAACTGCTGTTCTTTACTGTCGGGAAAATCCCAACGCCAAAAGAATCAGTTGCCTGATTGGTTTCTTTTCCAAAACAATGCAATGTCATTAGAATAATGAACCAATGGCTTCTCTTAGAATTACTGAGCAGTGGTGCGAGAACATCAAATTGGCGTCGCTATACGTACTTCGTCCTTTCATTTTCGAATGCCAAACATGCGCCCCTGGCACGTCTCTGCTGTTCTAGATTTCAAAAATTTAATTTAGTATAGTCTAACTAGTCAAATTTATATTGTTTTGTCTGAAAGGACTAACCTAATATTTGTTATTTATATTTATTCTTCTTTAAAGAAATTTGGCAGTCCCTTTGATGTGTCGGCCTTCTGGAAGCACTGCTGGGATGGGCTTCAGTACAGTCGCCAAGATAAAGTACGAAACACATGTCCGTAAAAAGCACTCGAAATGTAGTACAAACAGTCGAACCAACAAGTAGATCAAGCAACTTCCCATTAGGTTCGAACAGTGGCAGCACCGACCCTTCCGGCACGCGCTCGCCCTACTGATGGGACTGTTTCTTTTGTGCCAACCTATTTTCAAACTTCAAATTTCACATACTGATTCCTCACAGAGAAGTATCACAGCCCTAACCTGATGAGGCAATCATGCTGTTCGAGCATAACTCTCCATGCAGCATCAAGCCTAGCATTCCTAAGCATGCGTACCGTCCTCCAGGCCGAAGTCGTCTGGTTCGTCTTCGGTCTCCGCGGATTGAAGTGGGTAGGAGCGTGCTTCGCTGAGGCTGAAGCATATTGACAACAGCAGCACAAGTAGCAACAGCCATCCACGCGGCGAATGCATCGTCAGCTGTCTAGGGAACCACCCGGCTGAACGCGTCTGCCCGTTGCTCCCTTCGTGACGTCCGTATTGTACTTCCGCCGAGCTTATATTTTTTTTGCCTGATCATGTTCTGTTCTTGTGCTGCATTCAGTTAGGAATCGATTGGCAGGAGACTGAAAAATGAGTTTAACCGTGCACTCTTACCTATTTTCTTTTTTTTCAGTGTACGTAGTCGAAGAGGGAAACGAGGCGGTTAACGCGTCTGCCCTTCATCAGCAAGCAGAAAGGTTCGGGGGCTTTCTGCGGGGTCCAATCACGAAACTGTGGACCGTCGACCTCGTTACCTTCCTGCGCCGTTCATCTCACCAAATTTTCACGTTTTCACACCGCGAGCCACAGGAGCCCAGAAAACACTAAAGGTCCACTCTGCCCTCCCCCCTCCCCCTTTCCGTCAACGTTGCGCAATCGGGTCACGCACGAGATATATAGACGTCTTTGTTTCTGATCTACTCAGATATAAATCGCCAAGGAACTACGTTTGGCCGCGGAAAATCATTGACGCCTACTCACGCACCGTGGCTACGACACGGGCAGCATCGAGATTCAAGAGCGTCAGCTTGAGACTCCAGCAAACGAGCACACACGGGGTTTGTAGACAACGCCCCATACGATAAGACAAATGTTGCCATCGGCAGTCAGATTGATGACGAGGTTCCCGGTGTTTTGCTGGCTAGCTGCGCCTTCCGCACGCACCTTTATCATGTCGTGACGCTGTTGTGTCAGTGAGTTGTGACACCCCTCAGGACCATTTCATGACACAGCCGCAGCAACTAAATAAAGTTTCCAGTTCGCGAACAAGCGTGCTTTTCCGAAACTCACGAGTATGCGGAATTCCTTGCGATACGACAACAGCGCAATAAACTTCCGTTTCTCCTCCAGCTTCTGCGGATTTCCCAGATCCACGCAGCCCCCTTAATCTTTCTCGAAGGCGCGGTACGTTAAGTTGGGTACGGCAGAAATCTGCAGTTTGTAAAGAACCCAGCAACTTCGGGCTTGAGGTCCGATTGAACAACTTGGTCGCGCGCTACACGTATTTTCCCTGAGACTCACACTGTTTTAGGGGCTCGAGAGCATGCGACGTCTGACGACTACTAAAACCATCTGTGCTACGCTTACCGACAGTATACAAGCTGCATAGCTTGCGACTTAGCCTGACGTCAGATTACGCAAAACTACTGTCCTGCGTAGCATATTTTCCGTAATTATTTTCGCCACCGCGTCGGCAGTCTCCTTCCACGCCAAATTGCGCATACGTGTCAGTCAGGGTCGAGTTGTGTTCAGTCTGGCTGTCACTTGACGTGGCCACGCGAGCGAGTACATTCCATGTGGGTAGCATGAGAAAGAAGAGTCGACGCATTGGCCGTAAACAGGGCAAGAAAACGTGACATATAGTTTCGCTGCTAAGCGCGAACTCCTACTATATTACAGTTGCTTTTCACAGCTCACAGAAAAAGGAACAAGTTTCATCTCCCTTGCGCTCCGGGGTTTCAGAAACGTCGTTCAGAACCATAGCGTAGCAAGAGTTGTGACGACGGGTGCATGGGTCTTAGTATATTTAACAAATACATGCTTTCTTCCATCGATGGCAGGAGAACAAAATAAAAAGACAACGAAGATAATGCAGGCGCTTTAAACCATACTGTTTATTCAATACCGTTTTCTTCATCTTGCAAATAATATGAAGCACGTCGCTGTAATGAACGTTATTCAAGAATGCATTACCAGATTCAGAGCCTTGACTTACATTCACGTTAACTACACACGTTTAGAAACTAGAACTCTACCAATACTAAAGAGTTGATTCCCTGTCCAATAAGCTAAATGTTTACGTCCACTCATGGGGGTAGGAATTCATCATGGTGTCTTAGGCACCAAGCAGTAAACAAGGAAAAGTGCTACAAAATAGCCGTTGTTAGTATAACCTATACCAAATCGCCTAAATTTCAGTCTTCTTTTAGCGTAATAATTCTTCAGTGGTTGTCGAGATAAACAACGATTAATCTGTGAGCATTTAGGCATAGTGACTCGATTCTTTTTTGTGCTAGTGTCACTCATACATTCAAAATTGTGTTCTCGTAGGTCATGGTCATATCATGTCATGGTCGAGGCATGTTAATATGTTGAAGCAAAAACTTAATCTGTTTTGCCATGTTCTTCGCTTCGTGGCAGGCATGAAATGGGGCCCCACGGAAGGCTCATTACTAATACTTTATCAGTCTCTTTTCGTAGGCTACATTTGATACAGCCTTCCGATACTCTCAAACTTGACCATTTCCTGCTTACGGACATTACAGAGCGTTCAAGCGCAGGCACTCAAAATATGCCTCGGGTTGCCACGGCGTGCCTCCAACAAAGGCACAATTGAGGAAGCCCGTGTATATCCATTATCGATATACCTGTCCCACGAACCACTTCGTGTGTATTTACGCTTACTGACACGACACCATTGCCATCCATTGACGTCGGTTCTACATGAGCGGCCGGACAACAGTTTCACAAGTGCATTCCGCTGCCATCTACCCCACATAACATCAGGCTATGCCCTTCCATATCACTCCGTCAAACCACCGTGGCTGATGGTCTCTAGCCGCTCATTCAACAGTGCACAACAGGGACCTTTCATGGGCGTCTTCAGACGCACATCCGGATACTGTAACTCAGACCTAATTCCTACGGTTAAAATCACCATTGGCGCTTCAGTGACTAGGGAAAAAAGGGGGCACAAGCCTGCGTGGCGCGTGCAGCACAGTCACAGCCTAAGCTGGAGGAGCGGCTCCATAGAAGCTCTATTTCTGGCAGCATGCGCCAGATGGTCTTCGCAGGCGAAGTCCCCTTGCGTCAGTTCCAAGCGCATGAACTGTGCGCCCGGCATTGACGCCGAGCTGAGGCTTTGCTCTGCTCTGTGCACAGCGGTCTGCTGAGCCCAGCGTTTCCTGGTTGCAGCCGCACGCGTAGCTCGACGATTCGCTTCCTCAGCAGCGGTTCGTACCTTGCGAGGAGGCACCATAACGTGTACCGAAGAGTAAATCCGGCTATCGAGACTACGTGGGGCAGACGTCCCATACGACGCTGCTGCTTCTTTTGATTATTATTATTATTATTATTATTATTATTATTATTATTATTATTATTATTATTATTATTATTATTATTATTATTATTATTATTATTATTATTATTATCGCTTCACTCTTGAAACCGGGAGGTGACAAATAGTCACCCAGCCTACATGCGTTTATCAGGTATGATGTACACACTTTTCCCTCTAGCATTGTTGTATACGTCTCCTTAAACTTGTTTTTCTTTCTCATAACTTCCCTGTCTACCTTGTACCGCTGACTATGGAACTGCTACATGGCATGCCACTTGGTACAATAATATCCAACTGCAATGCAAAGTGCGCGTGTATTGACGCGACGCAGTGCGCATCTCACATTGTGTGGCTCCTCGTGCGTTAGGACGCATGTATAGGGAATGTTTTCGCGGCAGCTAGTAAGCGCTGGCGCCGCGTGATGATAGAGTAGCTGACTCCAACGCAGAGTGCCCGTGTTCGATCCCGGCGGGAAGTGGGTAATTTTAGAGAGCAGCTCTTTGGCGCCCGTTCCCGCGTTTCGCGTCGCCGTCGGCCTCGCCGTAACCAAGGTCATCATTCGCGAGCTGCTCTAGCTGCGCGCGCTCCTGCTTCCATCTCTCGCGCGCGCCGTGAGTCTTGCTCTCCCCTTGTCCTCCAAAGCCGGATCACGTGTTCTCGCCTATCCTCTCGCCCCCTTCCTCCACGCAGCGCCGTCGTTGCGGTGACTCTCGCCGCTACCGTCCACTCCGCCCTCGCCGTCCCTTCTCCCGCTGTTGCGGCACTGCCGCGGTGCCGGCGGCGGGCGCTTCTTGCCGCCTCGCGCGTGATCCACAGCTCTCCGCTCCTCCATCTCCCCGTCGCGTGGCTGTATGGCTCTCAGCCGTGTCTCTCACTTCCCCGTTTGCAGGGTGCGTCCCTCAGTGGCATTTGTCGCCTCTGGCAGTGCTTGCACCTGGCTGTCCTCCTCCCGCCTCCACTCTTGCCCTATACCTCGCCTTACCTGGCGCAGTGCGCTTTGGGGACTCGAAAGACATAGAGTTTTGTCCCCTTACTTCTACTTCCCACTGCAACCTTGTGCGGCCACATTGAGGCCAGTTTGTGAGTGAATGAGTGTGTGACCTTTACTCAGTACCCCTGTTCTCCACCCGTTTCCTCATCCTATCTCGGAAGAAACATTAAATAATTATTGCTAATCTCCCCCCCCTCTCCGCGGTGGTGACCCACTTAGATATGGCGCGATAGCGCGTCGCCGGAGCGGCGGCTCCATAGCTGCGGATTGCGGTGTGTGCTCCCAATCCGAAACGCAGAACCGCCTCCTTTTGGCACGGCGTGTTCTGTATGCGGTTGCCTGTTGTTGTAGTAAGGCAGCAGCTGCGCTCAAATATCGCATTACCAAGAAGCGTAATCGTCGGCCAATTTGTTTTTCTGTCATTCCTGTCAATAGCTACGACGGACGCCGGTGGTGGCGTACACCGCCGCCAACCGAAACGGCTATTGGAATGATCCAATGACAGCCTACGCTGTAAAGCTACGCACGAGGATGACAGTACAGAAACAACCCACAACAACTGAAGTGATGGCTAGTGATGGAACAAAAAAAAATGCCAGGCATACCGCAAAGAGACAGAAAAAAATGAATGTGTGCTGGCCAAGTAGTGCATAGGACCGATATGCGGTGGACTGTAAGAGTTGCAGAAATTAGAGTTACAGCGCAGACGAGGACGGCGGAGAGTTAGGAGGTGGGGAGAAGATTTAAAATTTGCATGGACAACTTCGAATCAACTAGTGCAAGAGAGGGATAATTGAAGATAGCTGGGAGAGGCCTTCGTACTGCAGTAGATATAAAACTAGGTTATTGATCATGGTTGAAAGTAGAAAACTGCCGGCCACCCAACAGTACAGAAAGCTATAGAAAAAAACCACATAGTTTTTTTAGAAAGCTTAGCAGTTAAAGGAAAATGGTTGTGGTTTCGCGACTGAACTTTTTTCATTTAATAGGCCTCACCATGAGTATATTCTGTCGACATGAAGTGGGCCATATTCAATGTACCTGTGTTTTGATTTGTCTATTAATTCGGCTGTTCTCTACAATCTGTTGGCTTCTTATTCAGCTGATAAAAAATTGACTGCTTGAGAAAGGCGTTGTGAATTCGATCCCCAGACTAGGAAGAATTTTTCGTTATGGAAAGCTCTTTCTGAGAAACCCCCATGACTCTTCAATTTTGTGTCATGCTACTACCTGGCGGATTAAAAATTTTCTCTATTGTTAACCTTCCCCCACCTTGCAGATATCGACAAAAATGATTTGCTGAAAGAGGCAGTTGCTACGCTAAATCATCCGATTCTCAGCGATTTACTTGAATTTAATGATTGGAGGTTGAAGGCTCGTCAGCACAGAGCACATGTGAACCACGTTCGTCATGAGTGGTATCATTTCAGTTGGCACCCTGCTGTTTAAGATGTTATGAACTTTAATTCCCTGGATTATTCTCTCCACATGAATTCGCACTTGCGCAATATTGCATGTGTCCCTGATATCTTGAGCACTGAACTGGGGGTCTTGCGAAAATAGGGGCATGACAAGCACTGCATTTCGTCCACCCATAACTCTGCGGATTCCGGGAAATCCCGTCTTAAGTATTTCATCACCAGCCTCATCGACATCAAGGAAACCAGTATCGACAGTAACGTCTGTGTAGGATACCCTTCCCCCATATGCATCTGAGTGCAAACAAATCATCCCACCGAGTGCAACCCCAACAATGAATGTCAAAGTATACCCGCCTTTGTATTACAAGTAAATAGTCCTCTGCTGCTGAACAGTTGGTGGCTGCTCAGTGCAGATTTCTGTGCAGTCGCTTGTCATTGTGCTGTCCGAATAATGTGCCCTAATACAGATAGGCATGGTAGCCAGAATAACTCTTGAGTGGAGGACAAAAAGTGCATTGCTCTGTAGCAAATGCCAAGGTTCTGAGGACAATTTTGAAATGCTATGAGGCTGACATTTCACTAATGATGAACAGAGTAGGCCGAGATGAGTAGTTGATGCCAAGTTTTAATTTCATGAGGAACAGCTGCAGCCGGTCTTTTTTAGGCAAGTCCCATTTGCGCTCAGTCGAGACCGGAAACACACTCAAGAGCAAGGCGAACACCACCTTACTTACATTACATAAGTCCTCAAGAACAGTAGTACACCTTGAAACGCTTTCGTGACCCGCAAAATAGCTTGCCCGATGGTCTGGACCACGGTGCTTACTGGCGACGTTAACAGTGTGTTGCACCTTGCAGTCACGTGTCTCGTGGTGGGTTCTCCGCGTTGACAGGCGACAGCTTGTGGTTGCACTGCTCGTCTTCGTTGTTTGAATTTCCTAAGAGGAATTTCATGTTGTGTTAGGGAACTGCTGCTGTCATAACTATAACACTTAGTGGCAACTGGAGTACTATAGACTTTGACATGTAGTAAAAATATTAGTTATGTGTCAAATCTTGCAAGGGTAACTAGGGTAAAAAATTTTCAGTCCAACGGTTCATGTACTATTCCTATATCGTTGTATTCTAGTCATAGAGCCATAGCTTTCGTATGCAGAAGATGCGTTTTAGTGTCATGATCGTAATTCTTTTTCAGCTTCTACAAAGACTGCGAATTGCTTCTGTTTATATACAAGGACAATTCAGAAGATTAAGTAGTTAACAAGGTACCCTCATTGTGTTGAAATGCGCTTCACAGTTCAAGTAGTCAGCAAGGTACTAAAATCACTATCGGAGTAATCGACTCTATATTTTTAGATATGACAGAAATTAGAACCTTAAACAAAGATTCTGAAAGACTAATGCATATCGAAATGCAAATGCTGGAGTATATATGAAGTGAACCTTTAACGGAGTGGTTAATAAATGCTGTAGAACTAATGGCATTGCGTGCGATTGTTTACTTTCATCCTATGCAATGTTTGATATCGTGCAACAGTTATATTTATGCGCCACAAACAACACAATTTATATATCTCTTGTGCCACGTTGCCACTTAATTTTAAATACATTTAAGGTTTTTATACCACTTGTGTAACAGTGGCACATACTCATCCTGGACAACTAGCCAAGAATGGGCGCATACCGAATTGCTAAATCCTCGAAAATAGAGGACCTGGAGGAAGTCTTTGAATACAATGCGTTACTTTATTAAAATTAGTGTCCTTTAGATATGCCTACAGGCCTACATTACATGTTAATGTGTTATGCACGAAACAATGTTTTATTACAGAGAACAGACATCCACTTCCTCGCACTATCTTGTAGGTTAACATACAGTTTATATAAGCCCGTTAACTAGTACTACCATTCAGGGCAAATGTAAGCTTCATACATACATCCACGAACATATCAGGCAAGAAACCGTAGGCTCATGTCAAATCTCAGAAAGAGGCAAAGAAAGCTTTACTTGAAAATTTTCTGCTGACAAAATGTAGTCAGGTGTTTCTGCTAATGGTCATTTTCTTATAAAGTTCAATCACTGATCTAGCTTCTACGTGGACTTCAGCGACAGCACACAACAGGTTCAGGCCATCCCACGCTGCTGCACCTGTAGAGACATCAACCACCTCGACTGGTACAGAAATGGCGCTGCTGCTGACGTCTTAAGCACCAAATTCCGCCACTTCTGCCGCGTGAGGCGCTGCAGTAGCCGAAGCCTAAGCACCACTGGCCTCCTTGAAGCCCTTGCGTTCAGCGAGAGCAGGGGAAAAGTAAACATGTCTGCAATAGATATTAGTTATAAGAGGCGATTGGAAGCTTGGTTGAAGAAAAGTAGGGAAACGACAAAAAAAACGGAGACGTACAAAAGCAAAGTTCGCAATAGGGGGTCAGAAAATTTGGTTGTGGGGAGTTTATAGTACCTTTATTTTTCTCTTTTTTAACCTAGGTTGGACAATAGGCAAAATAATAGCAAGAGCTTGGTGCCGCAACCCCCCGCCCCGTTCCAAAGGGGACACTCAACATCCATCCATCCATAAATCCGCAGAGCTGTGCATCCACCCGAAAATGCACATGGAACTCAAGTGCGTGACCGCCTCTCTTCATGAAATTCGGCCAGTAATCATGCCTGCTATAAAATGCGATACCACACCAGAGGCCATATTTTATTCACGATGAAGGCACACAAGATGCAACACCGAAAGGAAGACTTATGGATTAAGGGTTGTCAAAGGGAATCGGGTACATTTGATATCGCTAGCAAAAGTGATATAACAACAAAGAAGGATGAGCAATTTTAGAAAGGCTTTTGACCTACTCAACCACATATTGCTTTTATAAAACTTGAGACTTATAGGTTCCGAGGGAATAGCTTGACACTCTTACAAAACTACAGGTATCTAGGTAGCGGGCAGCAATATGTGGATATACATGGACATTCCTCAAATATTATATAAGTTCTATCTGGAGTGCGCCAGGAGAGCATTCTCGGTGTTTTCTCTTTAATATCTACTTATATGATCTTATGCATACTGAAACTGAACCAAAGTGTTATATGTGCAGATGATACGAAATCATTATTTTCAGCGCCAACTGCCTCAGAGCTAATTACCACACGTAACACCACACTTATGCGCCTTCATATACAGTCCCAGTAGAACGCTTTAAATAGTAACACGAGTAAAACGAAGGCTGCTGTTCATCGTCCTAAAAATAAAAATGTTGCGCATCAATCACGCGATCATGCTTCACGATGAAAAAAAAACGGAGATCGTAAGCTCTTTTAAGACATTATGTCTTCTTCAGGGAAAACGTGACATAGGATTTACATATTGAGCACATAACAAAGAAATTATCTAGCATCATTGGTTTAAATTACACCAACAGGCACATGTTGCCCACTAAAGTTAAGCTTGTTCTATATAATAGATTTTTTATCTTCATTTAAGTTGCTGTCACTTTATATGGGGCAATACGACGCTGTCAAATGTAAAGAAGCTTCATATACTTCAGAAAAAATGTTACAAAATATATACAATGCCACAAATGACCACCCTTCATCATCACTCTTGAAAAGAACACACGTAATACAGGTATTTTGCAGTTACAATTACCGCATAATGTCCCAGTATTGAATTGAAGAAAAAAATGCATCTGATCTTAAAGAAGTAGCACTTCTACGCAAAAAAAATAAAACACACACATAACCAGAAACTCTGACGCGTGGTACATGTACTCTTCCAGAACAACATATGGGGAACGAATGATAAAGCGCACTTCACCTGTACTGCTACATTTATGCCTCTATAATAACCTAGACCCGGTTCACATGACAAAAAAGAGATACGATGTTTCATCTCGAGTATTACTGAAAATCCTCAAGCCTTTGTTTTCATTATTTCTTCTCCTTACTGTAATCCTCAGTAGTTATTCTACACGTATGGACGTTTGTATTACGGATGGCTATGCTATATGTGCTATTCACGCATTGCTTTCATTGATTTGTGTATCTCAATCTATGCCCTCTCAAATTACGTATTCCAACAGCAACATTATCCCCTGAAGTGTATTCATTTCTTATTTGCTATGTGATTTTTTGCTTTTTTATCTTTTATCTTTGTTTATGTATGTTTCGCTGATGCAGAAAATCAAAGAAACAAAATGTGTTTTCGTTCGGGGAGGAGAGAGTTAGTCAAGCAGACCCTAGGTTTTTTTTCTCTCTACCTCCCCCATTAGCACCATCAGTGTTGATGTGGGAGGTATTTTGTATTATTATTATTATTATTATTATTATTATTATTATTATTATTATTATTATTATTATTATTATTATTATTATTATTATTATTATTATTATTGATTGTGCGATTGTGATTATTATTATTAAAGTGATTGTGTGGTGTACGTGGAAGACGAGTTGACGACTTCACCTTTGCCGTTCAGAAGAACCACTGTAAAAGATCGTCTATTTGACATGAAAGCCGCGTCGGCGAACGAGCTTTCTTTAGGCTGATTTTAGCTTTCTCTAGTAGGTCTTTGGTTCTGGCTTGCCTTCTGCCCACATTATGAATGGGGTGAACATTCCTTGGAACAGACATGACTCTGGTATTCTTCCGCAGATCTATGGGAATTTCTGTATAGTTATTATGCAGTGCTGTAATTGGTATACCAATCCTTTTGAGAATCTTCTTCCTGATCGCGTGATGGTGAGTCTGAAGAACTGGGCTCTTTCTTGTGCCTCGGCTATTTCCTCCAGTGTACTGCGCAGCCCTAGTTGCATGAGTATTTCAGTTTCCGTGTACCTAGGTAGCCCATAAGCTACCTTGATTACCTTCCTTAACAATGCATTGAGTTTGTTTCTTTCGGATCTCAGCCACTCATGCATGGCTGCTACGTAGGCGAAGTGGCATAGCACAATAGGCGTGAACTAGTCTGACGACGTTGTCTTCTCCAAGCCTATGTCGGCGGTTAGTTACTCTTTTGATGAGCCTGATTGCGTTGTCTACTTTCCTAGCGATACGTGGAATCGTTTGATTATTGGACCCGTTGACTTCTATCACCAAGCCCAGGACACGCATGGAGTCCACCCTTGGGATGACGCTTCCGCTCCTGGTATAGAGCGTTATGTCGTTCTCCCCAGCAGGAAGCAATCCCCTGGGTTTGCGGCCTCGTCTCTTAGGTCGGTATAGTAGGCGCTCTGATTTCTTCGGCGAGCATCTGAGTCCCCATTTGGATGAAGTACTCTTCAATCTTTGTTCGGTCTCTCCGTCGCTGCCTGCAGTACACCATATCGTGACGTCATCCGCCTAAATGGTGTATACTATGCCTTCGATGTCTTCGAGTCTTCTGGCGACACCTATCACGGAGATATAGAAAAGAGTGGGCGAGATGACCGCTCCTTGGGGTGTGCCTCGGTTACCTAGCTTCATTGTATTTGATGTTAGGTCCCCAGCCTTGAGCCTGGCCATTCTTCCACTGAGAAAGGCTTCGACATATTGGTGAAAGTGACTACCCAGACCGAGGTTCGAAATGGTTTTGAGCCAAGCAATATTTGGACAATAGCAACAATACTTGGACACGTGGTGTCCAAAGACCGAATTTTAACTGACGCTTGCAAACTCAGTGCCGTCAACGAATTTCCCTCTTGTGTTCGTCATTTCACGGGGAATTCGGCTTCTATTGCTGCTTCAATTATCCAACTTACCCTAGGCACACTGGTCCTTCTGCCCGATCCCCAGCTTGAGAGGACACGTTTGCAACAATTGCGCCATCTGCAAGGTGTGTTTTATGTCATTAACAGAATTTTTAAAAACCGCCCTCGACAAGAAGCAGAATTCCACTTGATGAATCACATTACTTCAGAGTCACTATTTTCGCAAAAGAAATGTGGTGGATATCTGACTGCTAACTTTACGCCACATATTGCAATTCATTAATTGTAGCCGGTGGCGTTGAAAGTCATATTCACTTGGAACAAATTCTGAGGCTGACACCAGTTTCGAGATAAGCGTTCCCAAAGCTTGCAACGAAGTGCATTAGTGCTCCAATAACTTTTGAGCCTGAAAGAATAAAGACACGTTTTGGTGAAAATGTAAGCGGATCAACAGCTCATCTTTGCAGTGACTTCGACTGCGCTCATCTCAAAAGTGGAGCTAGTTCAGCAATTCTTTCCAAGTGAATGTGCGTTGTGAAATCACTGCCTTCAGTTCGTGTTCGCAATATGTTCGCTGCAGTAATTTGTAAAACATTTAAATAGTGAATTTTTTTAAATAGTACTTGTGCGTGCTAATTTCCAGTGTACGTAATGTATACCTCTTCGAGTATTCCAGCTCAATAAGTAGATCTGCGCTAGATGCCACAGCCGATTTCGAAAAATCCCAGCAACATTAAAACAACACGCCCGGAAATATATATGGGCACATACCCAGGGACCCAAGAGAACATACCCAGTGGCACTGGGTACGTGTGCCTCTATAAATCCGCAGACGCCTATGGTGAAGCCAGTACAACGTATCTAGAGCGCTCTGGGTGCCGCCAGAGCTGAGCGTCACCTCAGTCTAGGGGACTCTTGCACTGTTGTACGCGTGACCACAAATTTACAGAGCAAGGTTGCCTGCCCTTTGATGGAAAGCAGCTTCTCAAGAGGCACAACGATGTCGTGGTTATTTACACAGTTCTTTGCGGCCAGAACTTTCTTTCTGGGCAAAAAAGCTCTTAATATTGACTCGGGCAGAAGTCATGTACCATAGCTCAAAACTTTAAATTTTTTTTCGCACAGAACTTATGTACGATGACTACACAAACCGCAGTTTCTTTCTTTTAGAGCTTCTGCGAGAAAGAGACTAGATATACAAAAACTGGGTTAACTCGACCAAAAATATTAGTGTGCCATCTGCTGAGGAAGCTTTTTTGAGGAAACACGATAAGATACCACAAACGAACTGTCTCTTTGCGTTGCTTCACAAACATTTAAAATTGAATGACCACAGCCAAATGCTACCGTGTCTGTTAGGCGAGCACCTCTGAGTTAAACAAAGAATGAATGCTCAAGGAAACCGGTACCTGTGTTGCGCTGAACACTACAGGTACAGTTTTTCTAGACTTTTCTATCCTCGGAGCCGTACAACATCTCCATTTGCCTATTCAAGAATTATTACGGCACTGCTAATGATTGGTTTAAAGCGAAAACATTTTACTGAACATCTTCACTTCCGGCACGTTCCATTTCACGAAAATTGCCCCTACTACAGGAAATATATTAAATTAAATGTTAGCTGTTTTCTAAATCATCGCAAGTGGACCTAGTAAACATTTAAGGAGCACCACCACATGAGAGCGTGCCTTTTTTTTGCATTCCACGATGAATTCGTGTACACTGCCATTTTAGAAATGCTTGAACGCTAACAGGACTTTTCCTTCCTGTTCGCGTCGTGGTGGCTCAGCCAGGCTCAGTTGCTATGACGTCCCGCAGCTGAGCACGTGGTCGAGGGTTTGAGTCCCGGCCACAGCAGCCACATTTTGATAGGAGGACTTGAAGAGTACATCGCGTACTGTGTCGTGGACAGCGCTTTAAAAGAATCACGCGTGGTTCAAGTTAATACGGAGCCCATACGTCAGCGTTCCTAACTTCACGCAAGTCGTCACGCATTCCACAATGGATTCGTGTACATTGCCATTTTAGAAATGCTTGAATGCTAACAGGACTTTTCCTTCCTGTTCGCGTCGCGGTGGCTCAGCCAGGTTCAGTTGCTATGACGTCCCGCAGCTGAGCACGTGGTCGAAGGTTCGAGTCCCGGCCACAGCAGCCACATTTTCATAGGAGGTCGTTTAAATATACAATTAAATTTTATCCTACCTTTATTTCCTGACTACAGCAATCAGCGATTCTCAGCTGACGTAGTGCGCGGTCACCGTGGTAACCATCTGTCTCTCTCTCGAAGGTAGTGATCTGACTGCTTCGTTGTCAACATGTTATCAAAGGAAAACCAATTGTTCCAGGATTGTTTTCCCAACCGCTTATTTTTTTCTGTACAAATTTATTACATATCCCTTCCTTCTTGTATCCCTTAAAAATTTATTGCTTTAGAAGTCAGTGACTCCTCGCGAACGTTTTCATACATCGCACATTCTTACTCCTTGTATTCATGAAACACTTTATTGTTTTAAAAGTAGTTTACTTATTTCTAACGTTTGCAATCATTGCATATCGCTTCCTTACTGTAATGATCAATAATGATCTGTGTTCGAAGTCAATGACTTTTTTGCGGACATTTTCAATGTCCTAACGATAAGTAATGTGGCATATCGTTCGCACTCGACGCATTGCTTTATTCACGTCCAGCCTACAGCTTTATCCAAGTTCGCACAATAATCAGTGACAGTAAGTGTCCGGAATCTGGCAGCTTGTTAGACGTAACGCGTCGCAGCGTATTTTTGGGAAATGCCCGAGTGCGGGACATGAGTGATGGTGCGCGCGCTGTGTTTCTGTAGCTGCCACGCTAACAACGCGCGCAACGGTATCAGTCTGGGTAGAGCTTTCAGATGACAAAGGGGCACGTCGCGCGTGAGCTCCAGTTCGTTACGTGCTCGCTTGATCGGCCTCTTCGATACTTCGTCAGCCGCCAAGTTCGCGCCGCCGACATCCAAAGCGCAGAATGACGCAAGCAAACAATGCGACTGAAAAAGAAAGGCTTTCCTTTCTGGCAAACACTTAGACTGGTCGCTTTCTCTTCGTGCTTTCCTTTTTTCATCCGCTTACCGGTTCCCATCTCAGGATTCTCGGTAAATGAAAAAGAAAGGCTGAGACACTTGCTCTGGTTAGATCACGCTAAGTACGCAGCGGATGGGGTCATAAGCACTGTGCTGCAACGTCGTTGCAAATCTTCGTGTAAACCGAATCCCGGGGCGCTGCCTGTTGTTGTTGTTGTTGTTGTTGTTGTTGTTGTTGTTGTTGTTGTTGTTGTTGTTGTTGTTGTTGTTGTTGTTGTTGTTGTTGTTGTTGTTGTTGTTGTCGTCGTCGTCGTCGTCGTCGTCGTCGTCGTCGTCGTCTATCTCCTCTTTCTCAATATTGAACGCCATGTTGACCTTTAGGCATAGGAGAAAGGAGTTCTGTTTTTCTCAGCACTTAAACATAATCGAAGATTCAGGTGTTCTACCGTAATGCTCGTGTTTGCTATAAGAGCCCGAACAGGCGCATGATAGAGAGATACGAGCTTTAGTATTATGCTGAAGATTTTAGCCGTACCCACCGTGGTTGCTTAGTGGCTATCGCGTTGCGCTGTAAAGCACAAGGTCGCGGGATCGAATCCCGGCCACGTCGGCCTCATTTCGATGGTGCCGAAAAGTGAAAACACCCGTGTACTTAGATTTAGGTGCACGTTAAAGAACCCCAGGTTGTCGGAGTTCCCCGCTACGGCGTGCCTCATAATCAGATCGTAGTTTCGGCACGTAAAACCCCGATATTTAAATTTTTAATTAGATTTTAGGCTTACGATATTTCGCCTTTAGCTCCAGTGCCATGAAAATTCTGATGACTCATGCATTTTCAGAACTGTAAACAAATTGTTTAACTTCACTTCTCTGGGGGTTGTCGATTGCAGCATGTAGAGCACAAATTTACTCTTCGGTTTTGCTTGATCTTTTTTTTTTAATATTTAACGTCAAATAAGGTGATCGTCAAAGTAGCCATCATTCGTTAATGCTTGAAAATACCATGCGTGGAGTCTCTTAGTCGTAGATAACGTCATAATTATTACTTAATCAATGTTGTCATCAATATCATCGTTAACGTCCGCCTATTTCATGTCCACCGCAGGGCGAAACGCATAGGCAGTGATAACAAGTTATATATGTTTGAGTAGGGCGACGGCACCTTATGCCTGTGAATTTACTAGCCACGTCATAAGCACTAGTCGTTTGCCGGTAATGCCACAGTGACTCAGCGGCTGAGAGGGACTGACAGGCATCAGTGACAGGGAGCAAAAATATTCCACGAATCACTTGCATGCACTTAGCTTAATTAATAACTAACTGGGCATTCGATGCGTGTTTTTATTTGTCCTCTCTTTTTTGTTTTCTGAATAACGAGGCAAGAGAAGATGGCCAATTCTTATTGAATGATGTGGACCATAAATTGCGACCTTGTGACGAGATCCGACAATAAATGAACGATGAGTTGAATGTTTTCTTTTGAAATTGATAGAATAAATCGCAGGACATGGCACGTACTATGTACTCATAATCTGATCATCTCATCCAAGCATTATGCACTTTTCTTTTATTTCCTCACGGAGGTGTCCTCAAGAATTTTATAGGTCTAACGACAAATAGTTGATTGATTGATTGATTGATTGATTGATTGATTGATTGATTGATTGATTGATTGATTGATTGATTGATTGATTGATTGATTGATTGATTGATTGATCGATCGATCGATCGCTCTGGATACTGATCATTGCCTGATCGGCAGCGCACGTCGAGTGTATTAGCCATCTTCAATACAGCGATAGAAACAAGCCTAACGCACTCTTCTCTCCACAAAGACTTCTAATCTGCCGAAGTCAGGTCTAACAAACTCTTTTAAAGTGTTACATAATTTCCTAAACAATGGGGCTTGTGGCAGGTGGCATACTTTCCTGTGCACTAGGCAAGGGCTTTGGCGCCAGCACAAACGCGGATGTGCCATCGACCTGACGCTCGAAATCGGAGCTACCGCATTGGATATACTTCCCCAATATATGCGTAGCTTTTCCTACGAGGAGACCTGTATACGTGCCAGAGCCGACACACAGACTTAATGCAGGCGCTTGCACATCGGGTTTACATGATTTTCAAATTGAAATGTCTGTAAGTCGATTCGACGTGATTTCCAGTACCTGGAAAGGAAGCGAAGCAACGTACAACGACACAGAGCAACCGCGCTTACTTGCGACGAACGTAAGTTTATTGCTACCACGACGGGGCTGACTAGATTCCAGCGACCACGTTGACGCCGGCTTCTAGAGGACGCAGCTTCAGGCCCAGAATTCCGTGGATCACGTTGGCCAGGCCCAAGATGATGCCCTTGCACAGGTTGATGAGTCCTCCGGCGAGTCCCCGGCAGACGAAGACGAGCTTTGCGACCACCGTTCCGCAGAAGTGGTAGATGTTGTCCAGGATGGATCGCGCTTGCCGTCTGTCGCGAATCTTGCCCGATGCGACGCCGCCGATGAACGCCCGGAACTTCTGCTCGGCCTCCTGGTTCCTGCGCCGGAAGAGATTTGCGTTTCCGTGTCTCCGAATGACAAACCGAACGAACTGCGTGGCCTTCGCCTCAACATTGGTAAATTTTGCCTGACCGCTGAATAGCTCGTGTTTCTGTATAAAAAGAAAAACGCTATCCTCGATCTCTCTGTTCCTGTCCCCTCCTTTCTGAGAAGCATAGGCGAGCTGAAACTAATTAAGTATCCAATCACAACTAGTGGGCAGCATAGGTATAAGTATAGGAGTGCTGGCAGTACAGGGAGTAGAAAGACTTAATGGCACAAGCGATAGAAGTCAATATAATTTGCCGCTTCTGTCAGTGTTCGCATTAAGAGCAGCGGTGGTAACTGGTAATAGTAGCTCCTGTTAACAGTCTTAGCAGATAATAAGCAGTTAATATTATGGGGAATTAGTATACATTGTACTAGCTGTTATATACGAACAAGTAACACCACTAGTATGACTTGCTGAAATCACAGTAGTGACAGGCACTATTTATTTATTTATTCATTTATTTATTTATTTTGGGGGGAATGGAGCATCCTGACCTCATGTAGGGTGGCGTCAGTCTGGAATCAGGCGCCAAATTCACAAAGCTTTTCTTCGGTAAGTGCTCTTTCCATTGGGCAGCCGTGTTCGATAATCATATCTCCAGCTTCAGGGTTGGGTGGAATTCGGTCTTACGAACAACTCTAGCCTGAGTGATTTTTTGGGGGAATACGAGCTCGGTGAAGTGCAGTGATCGAGGTGATGCAGAAGTATTTACTGGAGAGATTCTAAGAATGCTGTCACTTGCGATAGCGCAATGAAGGACGCAATACTAAGTCATTTCCTTCATAACTGAGTAAGTGCGTCTATATAAAGCAATATAAGAGTTAAATGTAGATTACAAACTCGAGAAAACACCAGAATCTGTACTCACGATAACGTCCTTACACTAAAGCTCTTCTTACGAACAGATGCCAGCTTATCGCGACGTTTGACATAATGCCTGTGTTCCTATGCTCGCCGTGGACGGTAATGCAGACGCATTAGCGGACAGCGGTCATCCTAAATCTCCTTCTGATTCTGAAAGAAGACAGCTTCGCGAAACTGGCATTGAAGTCAAAAACGATGCAGACTACGTTGCTGCCCAAACAAGATGGCGGCTGAGACAGAAGCTTACAAACTCGACGGGGAGGTTGTCTGCGTACAAGAAAACATTGCCACGCTTTTTTGTGCGCTTAACGTAGGTAACGTCCCGTTTTGCACAAAATAATTTAAATAAAATAAACGATGCACATTTTTCTTAACTTTTTCTTGTCGCCGCGAGTTGACGTCACGTCTCAGAGGGCTTTATTTTTCTTCATCGCCTTCCAAACGGTCCCAGACGCGTTCCATTACTAGGGCTCGAAGCTGTCCCCATGGCTGTGTGCG
This sequence comes from Dermacentor variabilis, assembly GCF_050947875.1. NCBI lineage: Eukaryota > Metazoa > Arthropoda > Arachnida > Ixodida > Ixodidae > Dermacentor > Dermacentor variabilis. The sequence continues at coordinate 85,500,817 of NC_134576.1, forward strand.
TAGACTGTCTCCGATGCTGGCCAGAATTGGGACACGCCCAACGTTAGCACTGGTGGCCTGCCAATTGCGCGGAAAGCTCACGTACGAAAAGCTTTCTGAATTCGGCCCCGGAGTCTGAACTTAACTCCATGGGACCTAGCCCATGTGAGTATCTGTATCCAACAGGTCAAGGCCTCACGCTGACGTCGCTGCCTTTCCTTCTCTCTGCCTGTCTTTTAAAGCGAAACTTTCTTTTTCTCCTCTCCCCATGCGTTGCGGAAGCTGCCTGCAGCTTTCTTGCCCATTATGCAACAACTTCGACCCCTGAGCGTCTGCACGAATAGACAAGTAGAACAAGAGGCAAGTGGAGGAGGGGACAACAAAACCGGAGTAGGTAGAAAAGAATAAGAGGCACAACATTTCACTAGAGCATGCATTAAGCGAGGAGCAACGAGCTCCATAAGTCTGAAGAAGTTAAAGTCGTACACAAAGAAGTGAAAAATAAGTGGGCTATGTAAGTAGGCCAGTGTGATGAAAGAAGTTAAGTGAACAAAATCTCACAAGAGCTTTCATTGAGCGAGGAGGGTTGAGCTACATTGAAATTGAAGAAATAGAAGTCACATCATTCAGTAAACATCAAATAAGGCTTCCCTTGTCACCGATTCCAACATATGCGTGAGATTCACCAATATTTTTTTCCCGTAGTTTCAAATCCTGAACGAGGGTAATGATTGCGCGCCAGCCTTAGGCTTCCCATTGAGACTCACTTTCTGTGTAGTTCGTTGAGGCGCATGTCGAGCTCTCGCAGTCGCCTCTTGATCTGGTAGCGCCGGATGACTCCAATGCCCTTGGCGTCCGACAGCTCTCGGAGGATGGCGATGCGGATGGCCGTCAGGTTTCGCTCCATCTCACGTCCTTCGTTAATCTTCGTCTCGATGATGCGGATCATCGGAGCCTCTCCGCGCAGTATCTGTCGCTCAGATCGCCGATTGGTCACACAGATTACCGGAACGTACTTCAAATGCGTTATTCCACGAGCTCAAGCAAGGCATTCAGCCAGGCGACTAGATAAGCGGTTTAACTGTTCAACAATTCTTTGGCAAAACCGCTAAAATGCGAGATAGAGGCCTGGTAGGGTTAGTGGTGAATTTGGGCTCATTTGAATTAATCTTAGTTTGGGTTTCTTGGCGCGCCCCATGTTAGCCCATCAGTGCATAAAAACACAGAGACGGTTGAAAAAAACGCAGACAAAGCGCTTTGTCGGCGTCTTTTCTACTGTCCTTGTGTTTTTTGCGTGCTAGTAGACTAACCTGGGCTCATCTTCAAGCATTCGCCTTATATCCGTGCTGACTTTGGCCAATGGCGTTAGATATTATTTTACGCCGTGTAGTAAGGTATTGCTGAGAGAGTGAATGATTGTTTGAATAATTGATTGATTGCTTCATTGAATAATTGATTCGTGAACTCATTCGTAGTAGGGGTGGAAGCACAGGCTTCATGTTTTGTAGGCGACAGTGACAGCAAACGATTCCTTGTGCCAAATTGATCGACTACAAAATGCGCATTTTGGAAGTACTTCGCAATTCGTTAACCAAGTAAGTAAACCAAAGCGACGACGTAAGAAGTAAGTGTAAGAGTCGTACGTAAGCACTTGTGACGTCAAGTGATTCAACGATTGCAACGGAAGACGAAAACCAAAAAGGAAAACGAGTTACAACGCATGACGCATCCCACGTACCGAAGGAAGTGACATACATATGTGTGAAGAGGCTTGGAGTCCGAACGGTGACAGGATAAAGTACCGCAAGATAATTTGCTGAATTATCGTTTACAACGGTGGTTAGCCTGCAAAGCTCGTAACTTAGATGTCTCAAAGAGAGCACCATGACTGGCATGTTACAGTACAGGTCATTAAAGCCGAAGCTATAATTTTGAAGCTTCGCATGTTTTCCGTATCTTAAGAACGAGAGTATGGAAAGTAATGAAACGTGAGGATATACCTGCATTCCTATGTTGGTGCCGATGGGGCTGATGCCAGGCTGTTGCCAGAATATCTTTCGAAAGGCATCCGATTGTATAATGGTTTGATCTCCTTTGATCCCGGTGGGAATAACTGGCCCTTGCGGTAGCCCACCCGTTTGTATTACAGTAGAACCCGTGCCGTATACAGATGGTTTAATGCCCGAGCCTGGCAGTAACGGGAATTCCCGTGGTGCGCTGCCTATACTTATAATAGATGATCCCGTGTTGCCGAAGGTTGTCTTGATAGCCAGGTTTCTTTGCTTCAGTTGTCCATCTGATGATTTGTCGTTCGCGCTGGCAGAGGAGCTGATGGGGAGCCGCACGCTGTTGGCTGAAAGACAGAAAATATATTCGCTACATCTTACGTCCGAAAGCCTATTTTCAGGTTCCGGTTTAGCTCTTTCTTTGACGCCCTCTACAAACAACATGGTTTTTAATAGTTTAAGAATAAGGATTACAGAATTCATACCATGAAATATGTGTCCTTACGACAAATACCGTGTTACGATCGTCCAAGATTTCGCACTTGCAACGGCCAAGGCACTAAGACAGCGTTACATCCGGATTGTATTCAACGAGTTGCCAGGATCTGTATTTAAAATCAAGACAAATTGTGAACTACGAAAGGTGCATTATGTTTCGGGAAAGCGCTGAGCTACTAGGCACATCTGTTCCTTAGCCCCTTGTTTGTTCAAATTCTATAGACGGTCCTAGGGCCCTACAACGCAAAACTATTCCAAGATGATTTTATTCCAATCTCCGGACGCCAAATTTGTGTAACCGCCGACGCAAGCATCAGGTGGTTACCCGCAGGGTTGTCCTAACAGACCATTCAAACGCACTCCTTTGTTTAAAGGCGGTCATTTTTCATTACTTTAAAAGCGACTAACATTGCCTGCAGTGAGCAGCTGGTCTCATCTAATTGGCTCACAAGAGGCGAGGAGCATACTTAAGTGGAGAGGAATTCGATGGGGCCGAGCCAGGGCAGTGAAAATCGATAAGCGGATGACGAGGGTGGTGCCGGCGTCTGCGGTTGCTACGCTTTCCCTTACTGAGCTTGCGGTGGCTGGTTGCAAATCGCGACGGCATCCAAAGGAAGCTTAGGAATGATGCTAAACCGGATCCTCGGCAAACTAGAGTTGGCAGAACGATGTCGTAAACGTGCCGAAAGTGCTCGAAAACGTTACATGGCCACGCAAAAAGTTTTATTGTACGCAAATAAACCCATGTTCTCCGGCAGATGCGAGTAGACAGTGCCTGGGCGATCGGCAGCAGCCATCTTTTATTCCTTTCGGAACCAGGCAGCCTGCGGCCATCAGAGAAAAATTCAGTTTTGTTCGGCATATTAATGCATCTTTAACGCGTACACGTCACTTTGACGCGTGAGTTTTCGCGATTTGACAGGCAGGTGAAGTGGTTGCAGCCCGAAAACTTTTGACCAATAGCCGAGGGCTAATTACGAAAAAGCCCTCGAATCAGAAATAACTATATTTTTTTAGTTCGGTCCAATGATGCATAGTCAGTGTGTACGCGTCATATCAGATGAGGAGTCATCGCTGTTTTTGTGACGTCGCTTGAGAGAGAGGCGAAGTAGGGGTGGTTCAAAAAAGTTTTTGACCAATCGCGGAGCTCTGATTGCAGAATTGTAATCGAAAAGTTTGGAATAGCTTTACGTTATGGGCACCCCTTGTCAGTTTTCATGAGCAAAAGAAAGGAGCAAGTGAGAAAGGAACGAAGTATCTTGACCACAAATACATTACTTCGAGGAACGCATGAATAAATCCAGACTAATAAATTATTATTGTTATTCTTGCAAATGCAACGGACGCATTACTATTCTATAATGACAACATGGGGGCTACCGTTTTAATACAGCAACAAATTGCCCCTGCGGACAAGTGCTGAAACAACGCACTGAGCGGTTCAGGCGATTATAGTTCTGCTGTTCGAAAGCTGTCAGCCTTCTTTGCGTCGATAAACTCTTACCAGATACTTGGGATTGCAAAATGGCAACAGCACCACAGAAAGTCAGAGTAGACAGCCATGTTGGAAGTCCTGGCACCGGCATGCTTGTGGCTCAAGAGTGTGAATTTTACTAGCGCGGTTGGGAATGCGGGATTCTTTCGCTTTCTTTCCTCTTCTTTCTTGTCTCTCCGCTTCATAACCTTCTTTCCACCCACTCTTTACATCCCGTTTCTTGTATTTCTTACAAAAGAAAAAAGGAAAGAAAATGAGCGACGGTGGTTGCGGCAGAGCGAACTGGGACGTACCTGAGCCGCCTTCGAATGGCCCATTGTCAATAGTTCGGTGCAATCGGGCGAAGAACTGAAGCCCAAGGTTCAGACAGTTAGAACATCGAAAGCATTCAACTGCTGTACTGCTCCGCCTCTGAACATCACTGTTCGTTGTGTTGTCCGTATACAGTTCTCGTTATAGTAGCGTTCGGCTTAGGCCGGCGGGGTCAAACTTTCGAACAAAACACTAGGCGGGACAAATCGGCCTTCAAGAGTTGTTGAAGTAAAGCGGGCAACAAACGGAAGTTCTGTGTCGTATCTCCTGTGTTTATCATCGGATAGGACAAAACCTTAGATGGATTTACGGCTACCAGAACGGTGCAACTTCGTTATATCTCTAATGAGCACGACCGCTAGTTTCCCGCATAAGCTTTAATTGCTACCTTACCACTGCGTCGAACTCTGTCTGACAGCGTGGGTCTCGCGGGGCAATACATGCTCCCTGGCCAACAGCAGCTCTCAGACGCCGTCGCAAATCAGGTCTTGTCACGAAAGAAAAAAGAAGGAGTGAGTGAGAAAGGAACCAAGTGCCTTGACCACAGGTGCAGCGCTTCTAGGAACGCGTGGAATGGCTCGTCATCGTTTCCTTTCAAGGAACATGGCCGCGGCCTATAGCACCCTTGGGCCCGTTTACGTCCGCGGCTGCGTTACAATCAGGAGCAGCACAGGTACTGCGTAAGCTGGGTGCGTAGGCGGCTTGGCTTGTTTTTCTTTACAAGTTCCAGCTGAAGCCTAAGCCGCAGTTGAAGCTTAAAACAGAGTCGATGTCGAAGCTTGAGCGAATGCTAACTTAGCCCACTTGATCAATATGTTTGCTTCCGTTCTTTTTTTCAGTAATGTAGTTGTTTGGTTTATGTAATCGGGGTGTATGTAATCAGGTTTATGTAATCGGGATTTGAACGCACAATCAGCGATGGTTCCTTTGTAGCAAAAAAAACAATAAATCTGTAAGACCATGCTTTTGTGAATCGATTGCAGTATCCAGAAACACGTCGCGGCTGCAATGTTTTGAACACCACATATTATGGAACGTGTACAAGTTGATTGATAGCGTCGACCAAAAAATTGGGAAGAGCATTCGTGAAAGGGCCGAGACTATTCGGAACGAGTCATCTGAAAACATCGCTCGAACGACTTTTGCGTATATCCTTTGCCTAGTTTACCTCGAGTAGCACCACCATTTTACTGTACAGCTAACCCCTGTATTCTGTAAAATATTCCTTTACTCGACACTCCACCTCGGCTCAAGGAAGTAGATAGCAACTCTACCAGACGACAGAAGTGGTACCTTTGCTTCATGATCACCCATGGTAATTCTGTGGAAGCGTAGCGCCTTGATCAGGCGAAGGGCGGGGGTGTTCCCAACTAGATGGACTGAGGAGGAGCTTCGAGTCGACGATCGTTTCAGAACATGGAGTAAGTATAGGTGTTTCCCAAGGCCAAGTGAAAACCGTCCATTTCTGGTGTACCGCAGACCGAGGTGAGCGAGAGATAGCCCTCGAAAATTGTTCAGTGGTAGTAAGAACTGCGTGCATCTTGGTATGTACGCATGTCTCTTTTTTTTTTGTGGGAAACCACTTACGTCTGTTGAGAAGGAAGGGTGTGCTGGCGTGCGCAAACTCTCATGCTCGCATTTTTTTTTTTTGAACGTGCCTACGTGTCAGCGGTAATTGCTTGCATATGAGTTGTGAGCGTGTCTGCTTATGTGTGTCCGTACTAGAGCGTGAAGAAAGGGCGTTAACCGAAGGGCCGATTTTTATTAATCATATCGTAAGAAGGTCAACAAACAAACACACGAATTAGGGCAACACAGGTGAAATTACTTGTACTTACTAACTGAAATAAAGAAATGATAAATTAATGAAAATGAAAGTGGATGAAAAATCAACTTGCCTCAGGTGGGCCACGATCCCACATCTTCGCATTACGCGTGCGATGCTTCTACCGCGGCGCCGTCTTCTCATTCACTTTCTGGGGTATTTATGCTTTACTACTAGAACTAACCCCGGGAGTATTAGCCAGCGCCACCACTCACAAACCTTAGTGGCGGATGTGGAACATCCTTTCTGCCACAGGTGTCACGAGTATCTGATCTTTTGTACACTAGTGCGTGTAGTCTACATTAGCATTGCGTGTAATCTACACTTGAACGTGTAAGTTTCCGCATGTGCGGGCGGCTTCTCAGCGACCTGTAGTATAAAACACAGATGATGGTTATTTGAGCATAAGAATGCATGAACGCACCAACCGACTACGAAAACTGCTTGCATGCATTTTCGGGTGATCCAGTGTTAACTTATTGTAATACAGAGTCGGGCTTCTTACGTGCCGAGGCGCGAGGTAAGGCATATAATAAGAAACGTGAGTAAGGGTGTACGGATATACGGAATTGTCGAATAACAAATCGAATATTGTCCAATCCGATTTGCTCTTCGAATCGAGTAGTCTCTGTTCTTAAATACGATTATCTTTAATACTTTCGAATATTTTCCATTATTAGACTTTATTAGCCAGACTTTGTCTGAAAAATTACTAGCATTATAACTCGACGAATAGTCCTTACTATGCGAACAGACTGTTTGTTAGATCCAAATGATTCATTTCTGCTATCATCAAACATGGCTCCGTAATGTGCACTGAAATAACAGAAACTTGTCAGCGCTTTGAATATACCAACATGTGAACGTGGTTTTATGTTACTGGTAGAAAACAAAAACGGCTGCTCGTTATTCGCAAGCTGTTCAAAAATTGTTTGATATTGATTCGATTCGCCTCTGGCGCTAATTGATTCGCACTCGATTCCATCTCAAAAGCTACCATTCGCAAACCCCAGAAAATGGAATGCACTCTGTTTCTTCTATTTTAGGGCTTCGGGGAAATTTTAGTAAAAGAAACCAAGCACTCCTCCCAGTGTACACGCGTCGTAATTTTAATTTGCGCACCCGCGACTAGATTCCGGCGATGATGTTGACGCCGGCTTGGAGCGGTCGCAGCTTCAACCTCAGAAGCCTGTGGATCGCGCTCCCCACGCCCAGGAAGATCCTCTTGTAGAAGTTGATGATGCCTCCCGCAAAGCCCCGGCAGACGGCGATGATTTTCTCGACGACCGTGCCGTAGAAGTTGAAGATGTTGTCCAGGATCGTGTGAGCGCTCCGCCGGTCGCTAATCTCGCCAGACGCGATGCCGCTGATGAATGCTCGAAACCTTCTCTCACCTTCTTGGTTCCTGCGTTACAAACAGAACGCGCATGCGTCGTGTGTGTGTGGGGTGGGGGGGGGGGCACTGGGAACGGCAATTGTTCTAGGCTATAACGTGCTCCGCACCCGCCGTGGTTGCTCCGTGGCTATGGTGTTGGGCTGCTGAGCACTAGGTCGCGGGATCGAATCCCGGCCGCGGCGGCTGCATTTCGACGGGGCCAAAATGCGACAACACCCGTGTACTTAGATTTCGGTGCACGTTAAAGAACCTCAGGTGGTCGAAATTTCCGGAGTCCTCTACTACGGCGTGCCTCATTATCAGAAAGTGGTTTTGGCACGTTAAACCCCATATTTAAAAAAAAAACGTGCTCGATATTTTAAGCAAACATGCATGTTAGCAAAAAATGCGAAATGTTGTGTGGACCCTTTCCCACGTAGCGCAGTATCTAGAGGCAAGCGACGCGAAGACGACGACAAGCACACACAGCACCAATTCCACCAAATATATTGAGAGAAAAAATTTGAGATAACTTCTGCAGAGTAGAAAAGTAGTATTGACTAGCTTGGCAAGAGAACACGAACTAGGAAGGAACAGCACCAACTGAGACGATCACGAGAGGGAGAACGACACACGACAAGCGCTTGTCCTGTGTCGTTCTCCTTCTCGTGATCATCTTAGTTGGCGCTGTTCCTTCCTAGTTCAAGCATGCACCATCTAGCCCAAACGAATGTTGTTCAGAAGAGAACCCGATTTCGTGACCGGCAGTCAGCCTGTGTAGTCTGTGCAGGATTGTGTATATTTACGCCAACTACGAGGATCCTGATCATGATATACAGGAGAATAAAAACTGCTTAAAGTGTGCACGGCAGGCATTACCAAGTCTTGACTGGGAGCTTACTGCTATCCTGGAGAGGAAACGGGCGCAGTCATTACATTCTACCTGTGCTAATATATGGGGCAGGAATTTGGAGGTTAGCAAAGAAGCTCGAGAACAAGTTGAGGAATGCGCAAAGAGTGATGGAAGGGAAAATGTTAGGAGTAACGTTAAAGGGCCCCTCACCAGGCCCCACAGCAAATTTCGGTCATACGCTGGAAGTTGTTACGTGTCCTCTTGAGAGCGTTCTGCCAGAAATATTTCTTTCAAGTCGGCTCATTAATAGCCGAAATAGAAAAATTTCGGTGCCGCGAACCCATTGTTTCAGAAGGCGAGCTCCACTGCAAAGCAAGACACTTTCTCCACTTGCCCCCGCAAGCGATATTCCTTCCCGGTGTTCTCCCATACCAGTCCTCGAGGATCGCGTGAAGCCTGTTTCACATGATGCGATTTTCGTCGCACCGGAAGTGCAATTTCCGTCGTTTGCGACGAAAATCGTAGTCGCAGTGCCGACCCCTCAATTTTCGGATGCGACCAACCGGTTGATCGCACAGTCGCACCGTCGCAGCGATAGCTGCAATTTTCCGTCGAAATTGCGAGGAGAGCTATTTCGCCGGTTTGTTCTGGGAAATGGCGTCTCGCTCAACAAGTGCAATGCGCGGAGACGTGGATTACCGAATTCGGTGTGCACGCGAATAGAGAATAAAAAACTTGTACCGCAGATTTCTACGCGTTCGGTAACACGCTACGCAGCAAATGAAGTGCATTTTCACGTTTGCTTCGTACACATTTGCGAGTTGGCACGAGACATGGCCTTTTGGAGTCTTCACAATTTTATTTTGTTGAATAGCAAACAAAAATCGTGTGTACAGAACAGCTTAAATAATTTCAACCTCGACAAGGGCAAATCACAAGACAGCAAAGTACCCGAATTTTTAACGTTGTGCTGAACGCGGTCTAGTTCAGTTGCATTTTCTTGTCGGTTTTCAAGCGTGAATTTTCCAATGCATCTTGAAAGGTTATCTTACCTCACTTATTAATTTGACAGAGCAAAAGTGTAGACTATCGTAATGAATCTCCTAGGATAGCATTAAATCCGTGGCTTGAATAAACCGCGTCGTTAATTTGTTTTCGAATATTACATGCACGTTAGGTTGCACCTCTTCTCTGGAGAAACTTTTTTTCTTGCACAGACACCAATAAACATTGAACAGGTAGCGAACTTTGTATCCTTACTGCACCTGTATTAACATTTGCTTTTAAAGGTAATTAACTCTACAGCTAGTAAATTAAGTAAATTATTCGCTTGCTATAGTGGGACAGTGACAACGTACCCACCTGCACCGTCATGTAAAACTCCTGCAACTCTGCGAAAAGCAGGCAAACAGCCTGTTCTTGTGGGGATAAAACAGTAGAAAACGACATGTTAGGGAAAAGTAAATCAAAACTGTGCAGTGTAGTCAGCGAGTTGCATCCCTTCCTGTGAAACTTTGAATCTTTTAAGTACTAGCAGTTCTTGCACATTCATAACTGATCAAGCGTGCAGAAACATTCATGCCTTAAATATTTCTAATAAAAGTTTCTAATAAGTTTGTGATCACATATATTAGTGTGTAAACCTATATAACGATATCCACTGTGATTACTATATTTATAAGCAATGAAATACCATGCTACTTGCAAGAACATATCATCCGGAGATTTTAGAACAAATGTATGCATTTCAACTATACACGATATGTGGTTTATTCAATAAAGGACCACAAACTGTTTTTCTGCAATGACACACCTTGACACACAGTTTTACCTACATACAGGCAAGGAAAAAAAACATCAGCAGACAAATGGTTCAATGTATTCGCTGCCACTGTGGCTATAGCATTCTGCTGCTAACACAAAGCGAGGGTTTGAATTGCCAGCCATGGAAGTCGCATTTCGATGGGAGCCATAGGTTAAAAAAAAGCTCTTGCAGTTAGATTAAGTTGATGATCTTTTATTGAACCCTTAGACTTACAAATACTCCTGAAAAGGGGGGAGGGGGAGGCATGCTTATGCATAAGCTAGCAGCAATCGAACGCAAAGGACACAATTCTAAAACAACCGTCTTTCGTGATAATTCGAGTGTGTAAACATTTATTGTATCAATATGCATTGTTCAACAGCACTGCACAAATAAGCATAATCAGGTAAAGTACTCTGTCAGGAAGCTGGTTCAACAGATGTACAAATGTGAAGACATGAATGTTCATAATACATCGCACGCACACACAAAGAAAACCTTTTTCAAGATTTATCCCTTCTGGAGGATATGAGTGGGCCATAAGCAGCAGAAAGAATGAAGAGAGTGAAGAGGCTTTTAACCGCAGTACCTCTTGCTACTCTAATAAGAGGAACGATGAGCAAAAAAATTCTGTTAGAGCACTTAAGTTAAACAGTAAATTTTTGAAAGACAGAAAATTCCAGGTGAGAGCTGGATGTAAATTTGGCCCATCCACACCAACAACACGGGAATACTACAAGAAGAACTACAGCCTATGATGTACTACAGTCTATGGGAAAGCTATCTTATACAGAAATCAAGAATGATGCAACAAGCTCTCGACAACACTGCAGACTTTCTTGGCCAGCCTGGCCTCTCGCTTTCTGATAAGTCAGCTTACATAGACGTCGGAAAAAAAGACTAGAATCAAGAACTACGCCAGATTGCACATTGTGCTCCATATAGCTGGACAAATGTACCTACAAGTCAACATCCACGAATGTTCAGCTAGTGTAAGACCATGACGGCAGAGCCAGCTCGTGGCTGAAACAATTATGCCATGCCTGGGCGCGAATTCTGCACCTGGTGAAAAGAATAACCTTGAAATCATGGGGGGTCGACGAGTGGATACTATGGAAAATCGCAAATGCTGTGCCTGTGTCCAAGGTATTGTACAGTATGAATTACCAGTAGCGCACAAAAAAGGCAACGCATCGAATGCAGGCATCGGGCAATAACAGGTCTTTCCGACTTTACCATGCTTGAAGACCTCTATGAGAAAGAGCAAACGAACAAGCACCTAGGCAGAGTAGAGTTGCAGCCTGCAGCACAAATTATTTGCCTCAAGAGCTCAGAACCTGGTCCCAAGATACTATGCCAGCTAGCATACGAGATGCAAAGACGACTACCCCTCCCTTCAGAAACAACCTCGGGAGCACCTGAACTTGAAAAATAACAGGCCCATACCGTGCAATATAGGGTCAAACAATTAGGCCACGAGACTATATGCAACTGCCAAGCACACAGAGGAGGTTGCTAATCATGAAGATGCAAGCAAACATCAGGCGCATATAGTGCGCTGATGTGGCATAGCAGTGTAACAGTAGTATGCCACTACATAATATTAAACATCATATAAGTGAGTACCATTCCAGGTCATCCTACACCTATAAAAGCGGAACTGAAAGCAATCAAAGCAGCACTTGTAGTGCAAATTACAGCCTGCAAAACACCCTGCACACCTGCCTGGATTCACCAGAAACTGTCTGGGCCTGCACATCACACGAGATTGTCAGGAAAATCAGGAGGTTGACACGCGACTTGCAAGCACATGGCCAAAAATTAAATTACAGGATACATAGCCATGCAGATATTCCAGGACACAAGCAGGCTTATAAGCCCGTCATAAGAACTGAAAACTGGAAGAGTTGGTGTGATCATTATTAACTAAAGCGCAACAGATAGACAATGGACAAGAACGAAGCGCTCTGCGTGTTCACTTCGTTCTTGTCCATCGTATTGCCGTTGCACTATACGCGCCGTGCACGCCGACGGATGCGCCACTGGTGGCCGCCTTGCGCAGAACACGCGGGAGAGGAGCCTGGTGCGCGCCGTAGTTTGTTTTGTCGTTGATCGTGCTTCTCAGTCTTATTCACGTTTTCAGAGCAAGACAGGCAACACCATTCGCACGTGTGGGGTGACCAAAGCTTCAGGGAATGTCGAAGAAGAATTGTTGCACGGTGGGGGGCTCAAATACCGGTGAAAACGTGCCGGCGATACGGTTCTAATCATTCCCGGCAAAGCCTCATCAGCGGGAGCAACGGTAGCAAAAATGGATCGTCGCTTCGAAAAGAAATTTTTTGTTCTCATCCTTTCCTTTGTCTCGTGGGTGCTTTCTTCCACTCGATCATAGTTAGACGCGTTAGCAACGAAGTTCGTCTGCAATGCAGCATGAGGTTTAAAGGCATTTCGCTAAAGTTCGGAATGCTGTTTGCCGCTTATATTGTTTTCCGCTTCTTTACCGCGTTGCGCTAGCTAGGCAGCACGACTGCACGAGCGCATTGCGTTGTATGTTAAAGCTACTGAAGTTTTCAAGAACTGAAATTGTTGGTTTCATGTGGCGCGGTAAATTCTCGCACCAGCTGTCGCGCACTTCATGTTTTTGCATCTATTTTATGCGTAGCTTCACACATGTTTAACTGTTGCTAGTTGCTCCATGCATAACTCTTGTCGATTCTTTTGAGCTGCGAAGTTTTCACCCTGCCTTGTTTGTAAAGGGTATAAATCACGCTGTGTCTTATCGAATTGATACCAAGGAAGTGCTTCTTTAACAGCTTTATTCTTTTCGCCCGAGGGCATCTTAGATATTGTTTGCGCTTTTAGAAATGTGTTTAGAAAATAGGTAGTTCAGGGCGAGAATTGCTAATAGCTGCTGCATATGGTATTTTTGTTCCATTTCTCGCTGAGAAGTTCGCGTCCCGTTTGGGAAGTCATCACACCTCGATGCTGCCTGAGCAAACTTAACACGCCGAGTGATTTGTTTGTTTCACAACGTAGTCCCTTCTTGCATGTGAGTTTTGTACTCAACTGAATTCTTTCTTATACTTACGCTGCAGACGACTAAACCGGGCCTTGCCGCCAGCGCTCATCTACTTTGACTGGCGCTGCTCTGCCTTTAAATATACCATGTGGCACCTCTCTCTAGTAATATAATAATGTACTGAAAAGTTAGTCAGTCTACGTTTCCAAGCAGCTTCCTTGGGGAATTTAAAATTGCACAAACTACAGCGGGAACGGTAGTTCATTGGCGTATGCAGCAGAATTGCATCGGTGGTACAGCGCTAACATGTGCTTTTATTAACCCGTGTGTTTGGTGACTTCGTTGACTAGTGTACGCGTATCCATTAATAAACTGGCAATTACTCTTCTTGAGGTGACTTTGATTGCACTTATTTGGCGATGTCACGTGAATTCATCGGCAGAAAAATCACCACGGCATATGCAGAGATTGCACCGTGCGGATTTGTTTGATATAAGTCTACACTAACTACGGGTGCTTATTATTCAGGTACAGAAGCAGCATTGCGGCAAGGGTAGAATAAAAAAAAACCATCTAGAGATCGCATCACTCAACAAAATTTATCAGCTAGTGAACATGAGATCCACGTCATGTAAATGGGGTTCATGGCGTTTGTCTGTGGGACACACCTTGCACGTATGTGGACCATGTTGTCCCAAACACCGGTAACATCGTGTTCATACCCGCTCGCACAGAGGTCAGCATCTTCCCTACAGCTGTCACCGCAGAAGAAGCAGCCTGGCACCCGAACAAAAGAGAAATCGCAGCCGCGAACTTCAGCCATCCTTGCTGCAAAGGGTTGTCGTCTGCTGCTGCTCCCGCGTGTACTGTTGGAAGCGTCCGCTAGGTGGCTTTCAGTGGCGCCTCTATAGGCGGTGCACGAGGCGTGTAGTTAATGAATTCATGAGGCTGCACAGGAGAAGAATGATACCTCCGCCCAAGGGCCTGATTTCACATCCAAATCAATGCGCGCGCGCACGCGCACGCGCACGCACACGCACACACGCACACACACATACACACACACACACACACGCACACGCACACACACACACACACGCACACACACACGCATATGTTTCAAGGGTGCACAGCATGAAGCGGTATCAACAGGATGACACTAGAGATGGATGAGGACTTACTTTTCAAATAAGGTTTATTGTAAAAATATGGCGATTTATACAAATTACTATAAAAAAGATATCTTTGAAGGCTACATAAAAATTGGTGATTGATGCGGCCAAACATAAATAAAAATGCTACAGAAAGAAAATACAGAAAAATTTCAAGTGCCGGAAAAAAATCAATACAATTACCAATCCTGCATGCCCGCACCTTTCAAGAAACACTGTTCTTATTCAATAGACAGACTGACAGCTTGCTTATGCAAGCACACTCTTCCAGTTCCATGCCATTGGGAAAAAAAGAGTTTCTTGGAAGGTAGCCACATGCGCACTTGGTTATCCCAATGTTCTTTCCCCTTGACTTGGATATCATTATGTACTTTCTCCCTTTCCCGTGTTTATGTTTGGTTTCATCAAGCGCTAGTTTTTATCAGGTTTTATTGCTGTACTACTTTCTGGTAACCTTTATAAGTCACTGCGTTTTCATAACAAACCTTTTAATTAGAAGTTAGCGTACCCTGTTCTTACTGCTTCACACCATACATTCTTGCTACATTGGCCAAATAAAAGATTTTATAAGGTACACAGAAGCATCATAAGGGCCATTAAAGTGACGTGTTGCAGTCTTAAAAAATTAAGAATAGCCTGGCCGCAAACGGCACCAGAGAACACATAGAACACATGATCTGACAACCAAAAGTTAAATGTACACACCAAGTAAATGCTGGCTGACAAGCAATAAACTGAACCTACACAAAAAGGAGGAGCGAAAATTAATGTGTGTTTCCTGACAGGAAATGCATCCATTTGTAACGGAGGCCATGCTGACAAGATTCTCCCAGCATTTTTAGATCTACAACTTCCATAATTTCTCTAAGCAGCCGATCTGCACAGAATGCTAGTTTCTTCCTATATAATCCACGCTCAGATGTTTAGGATCCATTGTGAGGAAGAAGCTAGCATTCTGTGTAGATCGCCTGCCTAGAGAAATTATGGAAGCTGTAGATGCTAAAACAGTGGGAGAATCTTGTGTCAGCATGGCCTCTGTTACGCTTTCAGAGATGGATGCGTTTCCTGTTGGGATTTGTATGCACACACATCAGATTTTGCTTCTGCTTTTTGTGTAACTTCCATTTATTGCTTGTAGACCAGCATTTACTCGGCATGTTAAATAAACTTTCATTTGTTAATACACCTCATGATCGTCTTGGTCTCTAGCAGAAAGGTGTTCACTCTTTCTACATTGAAGCTGTATATGCGTAGGCGAAACACTCGTGGTCCGATCACAAAAACCCTTGTGTGAGCCATTGCATTTGTCTTACATGATGGACTGAGGAATTTTTGGGGTGTGCATATAAATGCTTATGCATTTAAAACATATACATTTGTATACGTATTATCGAAGGGAAGGGACGCAGAGGGTGACGGGGTTAAGACAAGGTCATGATGTCATAATTATCTCGCAGCAAAGGTGTGGTGGGCCATTGGCCACAACAATAGTGACGTCGTTTCTCTCTCGCAGCAGAGCGCGCGTGCAGGAATCTCTCTCAGGGTTTGCAATATGTTCGAAAATGTGTCCCTGTATTTAATTAAATGAAATGTGCAGCCCTGGTTTGTCACTAGGTAACTACAGTGCATAACCGAGTCACAAATACTATAATTAACGTATTACAAAACACAAATGCGTTACGTAATTCAGAAGGACATTGATGGACCCGCTGGATTAACATAATGAACCACTCATTGCCCTTTCCATGATGGTGATCTTGCGAAGCGCGATGTGTGGCAGTCCAAATAAACAATGTAATGAACCCAAGCCAAGCGTGTGCTTAACCTCATTCAGAAACACAGATATAACCAATAATATAGAAAGACTTGAATAAACCATCGAACCCAGTGATAAACACCGGGGCCGCACATTTCAGCTTCGCTGGTTTACCATGTGTACAGGGTGCATGGGCAGTAATTGTTTTCTGTTATTATTTGTTAAGTATTGTGGAATGTTGAACCAGTAAAACACGTAAAACACGTTGGGCTAGTTGGTGCATTGTATTGGTGCGGCGTTCTTGCTGTTTTTTTTTCCTAATGTATTGCCCTTCTTCCTTTTGTAACTACTTTTTATTCCCCCTCACCTAATACTCCAACCTTGCAGCCTGCGAGGTATATAAATAAGTACATAAGGACATGTTATTCATTCATCCGCATACACCTCGCACCATTCCTTGCTCAACAAACGTCACTCTGTTGATGTCTCGCATTGTGAATCTACATTAACTGCCGTTTGCATTTCGGTATAGCTTGTGAACAGTGTAGTGCATAAACATTTCATGGCATTACGGTTATGACCTATGCGGTGCATAAGCGAACGTTGCAAAAGGTGACATGTTGGATTGTTGAAAATAAGGCCAATTGTATATATCGCAGTTACTTTAGCAGCATTTAATTGGCCCCTTGACAAAAACTTCACTTCGCATAGATTCCAACACGTGCACTGAATCTGCAGCTTTCTTTTTTCTTATTAATGTGGTCGTTACTGCATGGCCACATTGTATATTTCAAAACAAAATTCAATAAATTCGTTTGTTGCAATATAAAAATATGCGTACATCACTGTGATTGCAACATCAGAACTTGATACAAACATGCTCACTATAGGTTGCAGACAAATGCTCAGGACAAACTACAAAATTTGCATCCTGATACATTAGAAGGTGAACAGTTTCATTCCATGGCTGTCAATGAGAGGGAGAAAGAAAACTTAATTGTGTTCGTGGAACAAAAACGCCTTGATAAGCTTAGAAATAGTCATTGCTTAACGCTTTTGAAATGAATGATTATAGCTTGCTATCGACATTGAAGCGGCCTTCCGACAGCAAGAAAAGGAATCAGTTTTTCCAGCTGTGAACATTGAATTGCAAGAAATGCAAGCAGACATAAAATTCAACCAATTTAATCTGTTTAGGAATACAAAATTGGAATAAACATTGAGACTTTCATTTTTACTTTCTCTGGCTGAGCCATCTAGCTTGAAATGGCTCCTAAAAGCATCTCGTAACAATTTTGATCTAATACAGGTTAAATGCATGACTAACTGGATGACTGGATGACAGGAAGAAATCTGGATGATTCCTATAATTTACAGGGAAGAAACTATAATATTTATTAACATTAATAATCTAATAATAATATTTCTTTCCACAAAACAGGCTAACCCTGAGCGGCGTGCGAGGCTGGGCAGAAAGCTGAAAAACCTTACAGCAAGTGCGCCTGCCGTGCGCCTACGATCCTGCATTATGGATAGCGCGTATTGATGTGGTCTTCTTGTTAGAAGTTCCGAGTATACTACCAGCGCGACACACAGGACAACAAAGTGGACGAGAAGCGTGTCTTTTAGAATGCTATGTTACAACGTGCAGGTTTCTACAAAAGTGACGGTAACTGCTGAAAACATTTGATGCGTTGGCTTTTGCGCCTTTAGAAATTTATAGAGAGGACTCCCATATATATATTCAGAGCGCGCGCACGGCGATGGACGAACCAGGCTAGCGCTAAGGTTGAATTTCACAACACAATTTTCATTCCACGTCCAGTAATCACACAGATCATTTGCGGCTTCGTTCAGGGGCACACGCGGGCTTTCAGGTTGGTGCTTGTTGTTGCGTTTGGCGCAAGAATATGGCTAGGAGCAGGCACAGTATGTGCAATCACGAGCAATGTACACACATCGTTTGTCCAGAAGCTGACGCCGAGCACGGATAGCGCGAGGATCTTGTTGGGCTGACACGACGACTTCGTGGCAGCCGAATTTCGAGTACTGCATATGCGATGAGGGTGGCTATATGAACATGTCGATAGGTCATCTTGTAGATTGTTGTAGCGCAGACAGAACGAAACGGTCATAGAAGGCAGATGAGACAACTCACAGCGCTGAACCACCTGCGAACAGCTGTTTACGTGCGCCATGTCGCACTGAACTTCAGAAACCACCATAGCGCACTCCAAAACAAATCTTAACACGTTATTAAATTAATAAACGTGCATATCATTTGTTCCTAATCAAGAAAAGTCAATAATATTGCAATGTGAACGTTTTATTCATTACAATAAAAGAATTATGCAGCGTGTGCCACGACACCTGGCAGTAAGCAACCCTGGGCGTTGCACAAGTCGCATTGTTGAAATCGCAATCATGTGAAATAGGCCCTCTAAACATCGCATTGCGACGCGTGTGACTGCACCGATTTTCTTCGTCCCAGTCGCGGCATGTCAAACAGTTCTGACGCATACGTCACGGGTCCCACCTTCATTTTTATTTCTTTTATTTTTTTTTATTTTTTTTTCGGCGCTGTGCATTTCCCCTGACGGCGTCGCGCGCAAGCTGTTGCGATTCTGTCGTTTCGCGCAGCGCACAATTTTGCGCATTGTGCACAACGACACATGACTACCGGTATAATTCAGTGCTACACGAATACTGAGGCAGACGCAAGTGGATCGCCGAGCATGATCACGCGCTGGAACACGGTAGAAAATGGCATAGTTTGTAATACCTGCGCACGTGACTGCACGAACGTGGTAACAAGCAGACGAAGCGGAAGTACATCTCTCTTGCTTCGGTTCGAAGTAACACAAAAAAACATGCAGACATTGCATTTGTTTGTTTTATTTGTTCTTTAAAATTCAATTCGTCAATTCAGGCAACCGATCATACAAATAACAGATGTTGCCTTGAATAATTCTCGAAGTAACGTGTCTCGATGAATGACGTCACACTGCGCACACGAATACGTAGGCGCAGGGATACGAGTACGTCACCGTCCGGCTTGGAGCGCGGTCGCAGCGAGGGAAAGGGAAAACGGCGTTCGGATTGAAATTTTAGACCTTTCCGCGGCGAGTAGCGATGTAATACTTTGCAAACACGATCGTCAGCGCGCATTGTATGCTCTGCGCTTGTCAGCTCAAAATGGCCAGACCTGGTGAGGGGCCTCTTATTTAAGAGGCAGGCAGAGAGCGGTGTGCATTCAGAGCAAAGTGAGTTGACAATAAGAGAAAAAAATTGGAGCTGGGCAGACCATGTAATGCGTAGGACAAGAAATCGCTGGACAAATAAAGTTAGAGAATGTTACCAAAATACGGAAAGTGCAGTGCAGGACGGCAGAAAATTACGTGAGGTGATGAAATTAGGAACTTTGCAGGCGCAAGTTGGAATCGGCTAGCAAAAAACAGGGTTAATTGGAGATTGCTGGGTGAGCCTTTCGTCCTACAGTGGGCAATAAATAAGTTGATGATGATGATGATGATGATGATGATGATGATGATGATGATTTATACAAAAGGTGTTGCCACACACAATCAGTGCGCAGTTGCATCCAGATACTGCGATCATTTCGGTGATAATGAGATGGGTGCTTCGCTCAAGCAAGGCTCTCCTGCTTCAATGATTATTCTTTCCTCAAATATCAACCTCACCCACTTATCGAGACTTCTTGCAATGATAGATCATGCACCAAAATTTCGTGTACATTTAGAGAGAGAGATGTATATATAAACGAGGTAGGAATGGTAGGGAGGTTAACCAAGGACGTGCCCGGTTGGCTACACTACACTTGGGGGGCGGGAAAAGCACAGATAAGGAGAGTACATTACCAGCTGATCCTAACTGACGTTCGTAACCTTGTTTTTGTGCTGCCGCAGCCTTTCATTCAAGCATTGATCTGTATGGCTTACGTGCATTCTACCCCAAGGTTAAGAATTCCAGTTGGCCTCCGCGTTCGTTTTTTTATAAATTAGAACATACATTTACATGAATCATTTAAAAAAATTAATTTTGGCGAGGTTTATAGAGGTGATGGGTAAGGGGGAAGACGGGGAGGTTTATGGTAGGCTTGGTACTACTAAAATGGATTACGTGCTAAAAAAAAGAAACTCTAGGTCATGATAAACACAAGTGACCCTGGTAAATGTTAACTTCGATGAATCTTTCATTGTTTAATGCGCGGTACTTTCACGCAATATGTGCATTTCTTTTACGTTGTATAATCAAAGACTCCCGACGGTCGTTTTCATCGCAGAATAACTGCCTTGTGGAGGACCACACGGCGCACGACCACGGTACCACACAGCACCACATGGCTGAATCCCGCGTGGGTGTGCAGCCACCGGAAGGCATCGAAATTTCCCGCAACACCACGATGTCGCTCAATGGCAGCAATTAAATAAGCAAAAGGCACGAGACTAGACATGCGTACAGTGTTTCATTCGTTAAAGCCGAGTGAAACCACAACAGCTTGGCACATTGTTTAAGAGAGACGCAAACATGATGAAGCTGGCCAAATAAAAATTTGTCTTGCTTGAATCACGACACCAAGTTTGTAGGCTATCTTGAAATCGAGAGATTCTTATTGCATAGTTGGGAAATTATTAAGGGGTGCGCTAATTCTCATTGTTGAGTCTTAATTAAATACTAATCGAGAATTTCCAGGAGGGAATTGAATAGGAGTCTTTTTCTAAACTTTATAATGTAATGAACAGTCGCTTTCAAGATTAATATAAGATGACTTTTACATCCTAATATATTCCAACATTAAGAAAGCTTCTTTTCTTATCTTTCATGCCATGGATCGTTTGTTAGAAGCACGAATGGAACATGACAAGCAACTAAGCTGTTTATTCCCAATTGTGCATGGGGTTTTATTGTTTCGAGACTGCACAGCAGGTTGGGAGGGACTCCATGGTGGAGGACCCC
The DNA here is from genome assembly GCF_050947875.1 of Dermacentor variabilis. Lineage (NCBI taxonomy): Eukaryota > Metazoa > Arthropoda > Arachnida > Ixodida > Ixodidae > Dermacentor > Dermacentor variabilis. The sequence continues at coordinate 85,521,888 of NC_134576.1, forward strand.
AGGTTAGTTTTGGCCACGTCGTTTTGACCACCTGGAGTTCTGATTGTGTAATTAGGCGGAATGCAAAAATTTAGTCTGAGTATCTCCAAGCGACGGCAAACAACATTACCTTGCTTCTGTCCAGCTACGTGGCATTTGCATACTTTTAAATCGTGGTGCATGATACTTGGGACATCCTGTATCTATTCTTGGCGTTATGTTACAAATTCCATTGACCTCTAGGTCAAATGCCCCCACTAACCGCACTGAATCATTGCAAGGAGATTAGGCGATTGGCAATCAAATCAGACTCGTTTCAAGAGGTGCGCGCGGTACTCGAAACTTTGGAATAACGAATCAAGCCCGCTTGATTCGACCTTCGAATCGAACAGTAACCGTTCTTAAATACGAATATTTGTCGCAAAGATTTAAAATACTTCAAATTATCAAACGTGCGATCAATATCATCCCCGCGGTGATAGCAGAGATCAAACACGACAATTGTCGTAGTAAAGCACATTGTGCGTCACTCAGGCAGCCAGACTTTACCTACTAGGCCACTAACATAGCACTTACCATAGTGTTCGGACTATGCCAATAAATTGCTTGTTTGCTCCTAATGCTCCATTCGTGCTTTCAATAAACAAGGTTTTACAGTTTGCAGTGCAATAACAGAAAGTTGTTAACGTTGGGGATACACTCGGATGTGAAGATGAATGGTTTGAAGGGCAGTTCGTTATTCGAAAAGTATTCACTTTCGTTCTATTCGCTTCCGGCACTATCCGATTTATATTGGGTTCAGTCTCGAAAATTAAGATGCGTTTTTTAACTGCTAATTTATGTTATTATTTGTTATGATTTTCTAATTATGATTCCTTTCGCTTAGCGCTCAAGAAAAAAATGTCTGCTTATGTGCCTATATTCCTCTTGTTTTCTGCTTACGGAACTGCGTGTTATTTATCTCCTAGCGCTATTTTACTCTTTTCTGCGACTTTATTCACTCCTGTGCTGAACTTCGCAAATATTTCGCGATATTTGACTGATTCAATGCTTTCGTGCTCCCAGTTTCGCTTGTCCTACGAAGTGGTGTGGCCGGCACCATCAAAGGCGCCCAACCTCCAATTCAATTAAATATCAATAAAAAAAAGATTTTGCAGCGATTTAGCCATAAATGCGTTAGCATTACTTCCCACCTCCTCGGTGTCCCGGATATATGACTTAAACCTCGTTCACCACATATATATTGTGCAAACAGATGTTCAGGAGCTCACACTCTATACACGTCCTGCCTCTTCGAGGAGCGATGTGCAACTGACGGTAGTCTATATATATATATATATGCGCTTTTTTTTTTCACTTTGACGCTCCTAATCAATACTCTAACGCATAAAAAGTCGTATGTGAGAATTTCCGCGTGGTTATCAGTGCACTTACTTTCCGTGCAGCAGCTTGATGCGCGATTCCAGCTCTCCCAGTCTCCTGTTCATCCTGATCCTCCGTATGGTCCCTATGCCTCTGGCGTTGACCATCTCCTGGCGGATGGCGTCGCGCACGGCGGTCAGGTTGCGCTCCATCTCGCGCCCCTCGTGCATCTTCGCCTCGATCTCGCGGATCAATGGAGCCTCGTCTCGCAAGATCTGTCGTGTAGATTCGATAATCCAGATAATCGAGAAGATGAGAAGACGAAACACGGGTACATGTGCTACTGCATGTAGTACTTGCACTGACGTTACTAGTACCCCTGTGTTACAACTACATGCAGGTGCTTTAAAGAGGCTTTTTTTTTAAAAGTAAAACAAAAAGGACGCGAACGTGACTTACCAATATCTGTGCATCCGCCTGAGATGCGGTATCTTGCAAATATTTTTAATTTTATATCATGATGGGAAGCTTGAGCACTGATTCAGTAATTGACGGAGTTTTTTTATTGATTGAACATGTTCGTAATTTAATATCTCATAAGCACCATAACATTCATATCCAACGATCCCATATGAACTGTATGGGATCCTGTATAAATTTACCTGCGTTCCCATAAATTGCGATTAATTGATTGATTGATTGATTGATTGATTGATTGATTGATTGATTGATTGATTGATTCATTGATTCATTGATTCATCCATTGATTGATTCATTGATTCATTGATTCATCGATCGATTGATTGATTGATCGGTTTCACGTGTTCGTTTGGGTATGTATATTTATACGCCTCACGTAAGCTTTCTCCTACAGGGCATAATAACAAGGTGACAGAGAAAGACATGCTAGGAAGGTCTACATAGAGCTTCTTAAAGGTAAATGACAAAATAGAAAGATAAAATTAGCCGCAGAGCTTTACCTGTGCCCCAACACCGTTTACGATGTTGTGGAGACCAAAGCCTGACCCTTGTGGGAATCCGCCAAGCATAATATTCGTTTTTATAACGGTCGAACCTACATCGTTGCCCCTTTCTGGGACGCTGAAACCTGGACGCTGCGGAAATCCAACTGACACTCTGTTCGTCCGTACGAAAGACTCTCCGACGTCGTTTCCATTTGTCCGGATGTCGGGACGTGGAAATTGGGGAAATCCATTTGGCATGCTGCCCGTTCGCATGGCATTCCCTCCGATACTGTTCCCGCTCATTTGGACACTGGAGTCTGGGCGCTGTGGAAATTCATTGGGCGCGTTCCCTGTCCGTATGAAAGTCCCTCCCATGCTCGAACCTGGGTGACGTGGAAATCCACTTGACTCAATGCCACTATGTATGGCAGTCCCTCCCACATTGTTTCCGCTTACTTGGACGCCAGAGTCCTGGTGCTGTGGCAGTCCACCTGGCCTGCTACCGGTTAGCATGAAATTCCCTTCCACGTTACTCCCCCTGCTCGGAACGCTCGAATCTGGACGCTGGGGAAATCCACCTGGCCTGCTACCGGTTTGCATGAAATTCCCCCCCAAGTTACTCCCGCTGCTCGGAACGCTCGAATCTGGACGCTGTGGAAATCCACTTGGCCTGCTACCGGTTGGCATGAAATTCCCTCCCACATTACTCCCGGTGTCCGGAACGCTCGAATCTGGATGCTGGGGAAATCCACTTGGCCTGCTACCGGTTCGCAGGAAATTCCCTCCCACATTACTCCCACTGCCCAGAGAGCTCGAATCTGGACGCTGTGGAAATCCACTTGGCCTGCTACCGGTTCTAATGAAATTCCCTCCCACGTTACTCCCGCTGCCCGGAACACTCGAATCTGGACGCTGTGGAAATCCACTTGGCCTGCTACCGGTTCGCATAAAATTCCCTCCCACATTACTCCCGTTGCCCGGAACACTCGAATCTGGACGCTGTGGAAATCCACTTGGCCTGCTACCGGTTCGCATAAAATTCCCTCCCACATTACTCCCGCTGCCCGGAACACTCGAATCTGGACGCTGTGGAAATCCACCTGGCCTGCTACCGCTTCGTACGAAGGTCGCTTCCGTGTCGGAACCTGGACGCCCTGGCAATCCACTAGGTCCGATACCAGCACGTATGGCATTCCCTTCCGCATTGTCCCCGCCGTTGCTCTGGACGCCGAAGCCTGGGCGCTGTGGAAAACCAGATGGTGCACTGCCCGTACGTATGGCATTCTCTCTCACGTTGGTCCCACTTGACTGGCCACTGAAACCCGGCCGCTCCGGAAATCCGCCTGGTGCGTTTCCCGTCCGTACGACGGTTCCTATCGGGTTGCTTCTCCTTGTTTTCGTGCCCGAGCCCGGATGCAGCGGGAATTCGGGTTGGATGTTATCCGGGTTCACGACAGGCGCACCAACGTTGATCCCACTTGTCTTGGTGCCAAAACGTGATTTCTTCACGTGTCCTCCAGGCGCGTTATTGGTACCTATGCCTGGACTGTTGGGTATGTTTCCTCGGCCCCCTGAAAGAGGCAGAGGCGTAGAGTTCTCGTCATCATCAGCATCGGCCTGTTCTATCATTACTGCACAACGAAAACCTCGCCCGGCGATCTCCAATTATCGCTATCTGGCTTCGACTGACTCCAGCCTACGCCTGGAAATTTCGCAACTTCCAGAGCTGTAAGTGGTGTCACTTTAAATAAGAAGCAGCTGATCAAGGCTTTGTGAAATCTTATTTTGTCCTACGAATTTGGAGCGTTGTTTCAAGTGGGCTGCTGAGCGCACGGTAAAGGTATTTTACATAGGTGCAAGAGTTAAACGACAGCTAACGAACGACGCAAACCATTCTAGGCCAGACCTAGCAAATGTTTCACTAATCGCCGCTGCATAAAACTACCAACGGGTTGAGAGCTGCCTAATGACACAAGTATCCGCTGTTCAGTTATATCTACCTTAGACATTTTTACACACTAACATTACGCTTGTTGTTATTGGGGTGAAATTGGTGGTGTTCATCAATGCTGCCTTTCAGAAGCTCGTTTTTCACAAACGGCTCTGAATGATCGAAAATTTCGTACAGTTCTCTTATTATTATTATTATTAGTAGTAGTAGTAGTAGTAGTAGTAATAGTAGTAGTAGTAGTAGTAGTAGTAGTAGTAGTAGTAGTAGTAGTATTGATATGGGGTATGTCCAACTCCCGTGAGCGATAACGTTCACCAGTTCCGCCACTCGCTGGGCACTTCACCACTCCGTTTTGAAGAGAATAATAACGAGCCCCTTAAGAATGCGTCATGATATGTGTCATCGGTGAAACAATGTTATGTGCACCCATGAAGAATGTTACCGTATGAAGTCTTATTACGATATCGCAACGTTTCACTGATTTCTACACACCATCCTCGTTCACAGCGATGGTTTGCCAGCTTTGACGCACTGCTAGTGAGCGCAACATCACAGGTTTCAATGCAGCTACGGCGACCTCATTCAACGGCCGATTCTTCTTCGAGAACACCTGTGCACTATTACTAATGTACACGACACATCATTCCAAAAGGATGAAAATACTTCTAAGCCCTCAAGCAGTCTGCATATGATTATTTCATTCATTCATTCATTCATTCATTCATTCATGCATGCATGTAGTGAGTGAGTGAGTGAGTGAGTGAGTGACGATGAATATATATATATATATATATATATATATATATATATATATATATATATATATATATATATATATATATATATATATATATATATACTTTATTGTCACTCAAAAATATATTTATGGTCTCTAGAAAATGGCTTCAAGATTAACGCTGAAAAAACAAAGGCAGTTTTATTTCAACCGAAGAATAAGAATACCTGTCTTTGTAGGGACGTGGTATTAGGGTCTTCTAAAATTGAACTCGTCCCTTCTGTGAAAACACTCGGGGTCTTTTTTTATGAAAATATGAGCTGGAGCAATCATATTAATTTTCTTGCAGTCAAACTCTCCCAAATTACTCGACGCGTTTTCTCTATTCGCTACATGCCTCGGAAGATTAAAATGTTAATTTATAATGCTTTGTTTGCGAGCCACTTTCATTATTGCTGCCTTATTTTGGGCACCACATCTGTTACAAATATTAACCGTTTGCTTGCAAAGCGGTGGCCATGCTCCGGTCAGTGACAGACGACCACGTCACTGCTTTTGCAGCCGACGCGTCTCCAGATCCTCCTGATTACACGCAAGATGCCTTGAACCTCGACGGCCCATTACGTCCGATGATCGCTCCGGACCTCGCACCTGACCAAGCAGCCGCCCTATATCGCCTTTTGCTTTCCTACCGCGACATATTTGACACTGACAACCGACCACTTGGTGAGACATTCCTTTTTAACCACCGGATAAACACTGGTGATGCTGTTCCCGTTCACCGCCGACCGTATCGCGTGTCCACGACAGAGGGGCAAGTTATTCAGCAGGAAGTAAAGAAGATGCTCGCCAGAAGCATTGTTGAGCCCTCGTCGAGTCCTTGGGCGTCGCCGGTCCTGCTCGTCAAAAAGAAAGATGGCACCGGGCGTTTCTGCGTTGATTACCGCCACCTAAACCGAATTACTAAAAAGGACGTTTACCCTTTACCACGAATCGACGACGCTCTCGATTGTCTTCGTGGTGCGAAATACTTTTCGTCCACCGACCTTCGATCTGGTTATTGGCAGATTTCCGTAGATGAGCAAGACAAAGAAAAGACCGCTTTCGTCACTCGAGATGGCATCTACCAATTCAAGGTTATGCCGGTCGGTTTATGCAATGCCCCCGCCACGTTCAAACGGATGATCGACTCTGTGATTCAAGGTTTCAAATGGTCAACTTGCCTTTGTTACCTCGACGACTTCTTGGTGTTTTCTCCTACATTTGAGACGCACCTTGAGCGCGTCGCAGCTATCCTTGACGTCTTCCGCAAAGCTCGGCTCACATAAACTCATCGCAGTACCACTTCGGGCGCCGACAGATTACAGTGCTAGGCCATCTCGTGGATGCTTCCGGAGTGCAACCCGACTCGAAGAAGGATCGAGCAGTAACGGCTTTTCCTGTACCTCAGTCCGTCAAAGATGTCCGGAGTTTTGTGGGGCTCTGTTCTTATTTCGGACGGTTCGTGAAAGACTTCGCAGTAATCGCTCGACCACTCACAGAACTTCTGAAGAAAGACGCGCCTTTTACGGAGGGTTCCCCTCAGGCTGCCACATTTCCCCGCCTTATCACGATTCTCGCCAATCCACCACTCTTGGCCCACTTTGACCCGTTCGTACCTACAGAGGTCCGAACCGATGCCAGTGGTTATAGGATCGACGCCGTCTTATCACAACGCTAACACGGACACCACCGCGTTATATTCTACGCTAGCCGGCTCCTGACAACTGCAGAGCGCAACTATTCGATTACCGAGTGCGAATGTCTTGCTCATGTCTGGGTTGTTTCAAAGTTCCGCCCATATTTATATAGCAAGCCCTTCTCAGTAATCACAGACCATCATGCGCTCTGCTGGCTTTCGTCGCTCAAGAATCCTACTGGCCGTCTCGGTCGTTGGGCCCTCCGACTACAAGAATATCCTTACACAGTGACTTACAAGTCGAGACGCCAACACCAGGACGCAGATTGCCTCTCTCGCAACCCAGTCGAAGACGCGACCTCTACGTCTGATACTGACACCGACGCCTGTGTTCTCTCTGTTTTTCCACTGCTCCATGTCGCCGACGAGCAGCGCCGTGACCCCTCCTTGCGTACCATCACTGACCGCCTGGAATCGTCACTTGCCGACAGTTCCCTTCGCTTATTCACACTTCAAGATGGCGTACTCTACCGCCACAACGTTCACCCCGACGGCCCTGCATTACTCCTTGTGATGCGTAAACACCTTCGCTCGGCTGTTCTCCACGAACTTCACGACCTTCCCACTGCCGGTCACCCGGGTGTGTAACGTACCTACGACCGGATCCGCCGACGCTTCTTTTAGCCAGGGCTTGCTCGCTCCGTTCGAAGATACGTAGCTGCGCGTGAGAAATGCCAGCGACGCAAGACACCATCGACGCTCCCTGCTGGGTACCTTGAACCATTCGACATTCCCGCGGAACCATTCTTTCCGGTTGGTTTGGACTAACTTGGCCCTTTTCCTCTTTCTACCTCTGGGAACAGGTGGATGGCTGTGGCCACGAATTACGCCACGCGCTACGCCATCACCCGAGCGCTTCCTACAAGCTGCGCCACCGATGTCGCCGATTTTCTTCTACGCGACGTGATTTTATTACATGAAGCTCCGCCACAACTTCCCACAGACCATGGCCGGACATTCCTATCAAAAGATATCGTGGAGATCCTGCAGTCCTATGCCACGAGGCACAAGCTATCCACGCCATACCATCCGCAAACAAATGGCCTCACGGAGCGTCTCAATCGCACTCTCACAGACATGCTCGCGAAATATCTCTTCAGACTACACTGACTGGGACCTCATTCTACCGTTTGTCACATTTGCTTATAGTTCCTCGCGCCACGACACAGCCGGTTATTCCTCATTTTTCCTTCTGTTCAGCCGAAAACCAGCACTGCCCCTCGACACAACCCTTCCTGTTCACGCGGCACCGACCAGCGAATATGCACTTGACGCCATCGCCCGCTGTGCTCACGTAAGTGAAATTGCCCGTGACCGTCTTCTCAAATCCCAAGAGAGTCAAAGGCGTTTGTACGACCGGCGACACAGAGACGTGCACTTCCCGCCTCGTTCTTCGGTGCTCTATGGCCTCCATCGTGTCAGGTCGGCCTGCCCGAAAAACTGCTGTCTCGTTACACAGGCCCCCACCGAGTGCTTCGTGCCGTGACTCCCGTCACCTACGATATCGCCCCTGACGCCCCATCTGCTTCCCAGTACAGTGATATCGTGCACGTTACACCACTGAAGCAGTATCACCCTCCCAGTGATGACATTTAGACGCTCCGGGACGTCGCTTCTGCCGCCGAGGGATTATGCTACACGCGTGTGGTATTTGATTGTTTGAACGAGTCGCGTGGGCCCCGTCATTTGAGAAAAGAGGAGGGAGAATGAACTGGGCTCGCGCTGTGAATCTAATCGGTCAGCGCTGCAACCGCTGTTGTAAATATAAGCTGTAAATAATTGCTCGTCTTACTGACTCGGCCTTCGCGTAACAATATATATGACATGCCACTGTTCACTGTTGTCTGCAGTTGATCGTACATTTGATAAGTAGCGCATTTCGCGGCATTTTAAGGATACAGAGGGCACGCTTACACATGAATCACCATGTGCGTGTATCAGGAAAGCTTCATGTATTTCATGAGCACAATGCTCCGGGTAGCGCCCGCCAAGCGTGCATTCTTCAAGATATGGTGTGCAGCCACCGTTTATGCAATGATCTGCCAGGTTACTTGCGACTGAGCTCCTGAGCTCCTGAGCGCCCGCATGAAAACAGCATCTTAAACACAACTTTACATGTGCAGTTTATAAAAGCTAGTGCATGCTTCGTATAACATTCGCGTTATTCAGCCTTCTTTGTTCACCCTATGGCAAAGAGCGGGAAACGTATAAGGGGTTCCAGCAAGTACGGACGCGAGCACAAATAAAAATAAACGGACAGGACAATGCTGGTGCTCGCTTTTACTTGTGCTCGCCTCCGTACTTGCTGGACCCCCTTATACGTTCGCCATGCACCAACTGGCCCAGCAAGCCACACTACTAAAGAGCGGAAAGTTTAGTGCGTGAAGTGAATCCAACTTTTATTTCTATTTCTGCTGCTATATTCTTTAACCTACGGGGACAGTTTAACCTATTGGAATAAACGTCGTACTCACTGCACTTACTCAACTTTCCGCTCTTTGCCGTAGAGTGAACAAAGAAGGTCGAAAATGCGCAAATGTGATAAGAAACATGCACTATCTTTTATAAACTGCACATGTAAAGTCGTCTATGAGATACCGTTTTCACGCGGTCCCTGCCACATGGGGCAAAGCGGCCGAGGTATTAATGATCGCTTCTAGAATACGCATAATGGCTCAGGGGCTCAGTCGCAAGTAGCCTGGCAGATCACTGCATAAACTGTGGCTGCACACCATATCTTGAAGATATGTACGCTCCTGGAAAGCCGCCCGCAGTGCGCGCACATACACGCGCACACGCGCATGCGCACACCCGCAAAACATCTTCCACGTAACTCGCTTTATACATAACGACTTTATATCGTTTGCAATGACGCAAGTATTGCATAGTAATGTAGTCGCATGGCTTATATCTAGCCGTTAATCTATATATGTTGCAAAAACATTCATGTACTGATGTTGCTGCGCAGGTTAAGGAACTCTAAATGAACCGGATTGATCCCCAGTTACTTCCCCCCTCCATCAATTCCACGGTACTTAGGATAACTCGGCTTGTTATCTCTTGAGAGTAAACAACATATATATACGTTCGTTAGTATGCACAAGTTGCGTAATGCCGACAGTAGGGGGTGTGAATAATAACACAGCTTTCTGACAAAATGAAATATGACCGGGAAAATAGCGCACGCAACGTTGTTAAAAGATGTCGGCAACAGCGAAAATTCGAATTAAGCTGTAACTTCGAAAATTCGCGTTTCTCTGCGCCCTGTTTTCCCCTGTCATGACAACAAAATTCGTGCATGTGGCTCTAGTCTAATTACCGCGCAGAATCACGCACTGTTTGTAAAACCACTAAGTTTAAGATTTTTTATGTCATGCTGTCATTTACGCGCTGGTTTCTGCATGAACCGCCAAACATTGCGATTAAGGTAAAAATGCATTCATGGAGAGGGCAATGATCTATCTTCACATCAGGCCGTACATCTACAAGCTTCCTGGTAACCTCATATTGTCGATCACCCGCCGTGGTTGCTCAGTGGCTATGGTGTTGGGCTGCTGAGCACGAGGTCGCGGGGTCGAATCCCGGCCACGGCGGCCGCATTTCGATGGGGGCGAAATGCGAAAACACCCGTGTGCTTAGATTTAAGTGCACGTTGAAGAACCCCAGGTGGTCAAAATTTCCGGAGTCCTCCACTACGGCGTGCCTCATAATCAGAAAGTGGTTTTGGCACGTAAAACCCGAAATATTATTATCATATTGTCGATCGTGCCCCAGTGGTACTGCCGTTCTTAATGACGCTAGCTTGCCACAGCAAGGTTCTCTTGCATGAGAATTGTAGCCGTTTATCCACTTTTAATTCTTATTCGGTTATTTTCAGGAATGTCGTAAGGGTATCTGTTTGTAATGTCAAAAATAATTTATCCATCGCCTTTTGTCGCAATACCATCGATGTTAAGCGGCATGCATGCTCAGAAAAGTTATTGATCTGTCCGCTGATGAACTGGTCATAAAATGCGTAATTTTTTTAAAGTTATCATCTTCGTTCTAAGTCTAATGGAAAAAGCACACAACACAGCTGAACCTGTAAACATTATGAGGAAAAATTCAATATTTTCTTTGAACGAAGCAGCGCCAAGTGACAGTAAAATGCATCATCTGTGATTCTCACGATGATTTAAGAAGTATACAGCATCAAAATGTGCATTAGTAAGATAAGTAGTAGATGCACGCTATGTGGACAACAAAGCATAGGTTACCGGTCACGATGTGTGTGTGTATATAACCGAATCGGTAGCTCGTGAGCCAGAAGCTTTCAAATTGTTATTGTCTGGTTCAAAAGAGCAAGAACGAACGAACCAATAGCTCGACCTGTATGGATTACGCGGTTCTTGCTTAGCATCCTTCTGTCATGTCGCCCACGTGACGCTATTTTAAAGTTTTAGAACCGCACAAAATGCTGTCACTGTACTAATGCGCTCGCTATTTAGATGAACGATTTGTTACTCCACGCCATAAAGCGTACGTTACATGTAGTACCAGAAGGCTTCTGGCCATAAGCAGGTTCGGTTTACGCTTACCGGCTACTTGGACCTGGGAAACGACTCCCACGGCGCAGGCAGCCAAGGTGATGAGCCATGTTGGCTGCCGAGGTGGCAGTGGCATCGTCGTTGGTTCCCGCCGAAGTGCGAGCTTCACTCTCGAGCGATTGGCTAGTTTTCTCTTTTTTTTTTTTACCTTTCCTCCATCTCTGCCATGCCTTCTCTCCGCTCGCATTTTATATTGGCATTCTTTCGCGTTTCTCGGAAAATAAGGAAAAAGAGTGTCGAGACCAGTCGTACAGCATATCGAAGTATGCGCGTAAACCTCAGCAGCGCCCAATGAAACGTTGTCAGTAGTTTCGTGCAGTTGATTGGGAGGTGTTAAGCCCATGTGATCGACTGCGCCTCCATGCAGGGCATGTGTTTCAGTCTTTCTCACTGCAGCCTTTCTTTTGGTTTTCTCGAACGGCGGAAGTCAGTGAGGTCAGCAAATCGTACGCGAGAGGTTCACACACGAAAGGCTAAACAAATCGGAGAAGCACACGTTCATTCAGCAGCGCGCTATCCGATTTTCTAAAGACATCAGAGAACTCAGGAGTTTCTGTGTGTCCCGTAGGTGCAACCGACACGTCTTCCTCACTCTCTTCGCGTCCGTACTGCTGCATCGAACTCGTGGAGCAGCCTAACGTTCGTAAGGCAGCGAGGGCGGTTTTCCGGCCGGCTTGTTCTCCGACATCCGTCGCTACTCAGGCCGTGTCACGAAAAGAACTTAACGAATCAAAGTGGCTTGACTGGCCGGAACACAACAGCTGTTACTCTTCTTGGAACGTGTGAAACATCCGGTCTTTGTTTCCTTTCAAGTGGACGGTGAATCGGTAACGCAAGTGAAAGCGTGGGCTTCGATCAAGAGGAGCACAGCACAGACGTTGAGGAAGTGAAACCGATGTGTGACGGACACATCTATAGGCTCACATGCTTCAGCTAAAAAGAAAAAAAAAAGACGATGCTGCAAACATCTGGGCCACTGATAACAACAGCCCTGTAATTATTATCTGCATCTGCTCAAATTAGTGCACTATCGTGCACCATTCCAGAGGCCCAGGAGTAGCGGGTTTCCGAAGACGGTGCCACCTGTCCAAAATGTGTTTTCTCGCTAGCCGGCTCGGTACGTTTTGATTCAGCGAGTTCTACCTTTTAATTAACCAAGCGCTTATATTCAGTGCTTTCCAAAAGGCGTGGCTTTCGGAACAGCGAGAGACACATGTGCAACTTCTCTAAAGCCACGCTTAGATTAAAAAAAAGAAAGCTCTTTTATGTCTTTATTTTTATTTCACTGCCCCTAATATAATGCAAGAGCTGTAAGTGCGTCGTATGACATTCATTCCGCCATTTCACCGAGAAAAGCACTTGCGAACACACTTTCTTTCCACCGGCGCCATCGAGGAAGAAGCAACAAGAATAATAACACTGCCGATGTCAATTGTAATTTGTCGGTCGGGTTATATGCGTGCCTAGTGTAGACGTTGCGCGCAAAGTGTTGGCTTCTCCGCAACGCTGTGGAGCCCGTTTCGGTCACGTGATGGCGCTCGGCGAATAATGGCGTTACAGAAGTAAAGGGGAAGAGAAATGCAGCCATAATGAAGCACAGAGAACTGTGGGGATACAATAGGTACGAGGTGCTCCGGGGTATGTGGAATGGTGTAATAATTCCAGGACTTACTTTTGGAAATGCGGTTGCTTGCTTTAAATCAGGGGTACAAACAGGACTCGACGACAACCAAAGGTCAGTGGGACGCATCGCATTGGGCGCTCACGAGAAGACTACAAATGAAGCTGTTCAGGGTGATATGGGCTGGACTAGTTTTGAAGTGTGGGAATCTCTCAGTAAAATTGATTATGAAGAACGACTGAGGAACATGGAAGAAAGTAAATGGGCTGGAAGAGGTTTGAGGTATCTGTACGGGAAAAACGTTGATTCATAGTGGAGGAAAAGAACTAGGAAGCTTACCAGCAAGTATGCGGCCTGTAGGGTGGGCAACACAGCAACAAAGAACGTCAAGCGGAAAGTCAGAGAGGCTGAAGTAATCTCATGGGTGACGGCAATGGAAAAGAAACCTGCCATGAGTACCTACTTAAGGGGAAAAAATGAAATCAGGAAAGAAACAATTTATGATAACTCAAAGGGAAGCTCATTACTTTTCGAAGCGAGATAGGGATGCCTTAGAACATGCACCTATAAAGCGAGATTTAAGAAGGAAGAAGCATGTGCTTGCTGCGGTAAAGCTAGGGAAACGATGGAGCATGTTTTATTAGAATGTGAAGACATTTGCCCAGCGGTCGATTTAGGCATCACTGGCCTCTTTGAAGCCCTTGCGTTCAACGAGACATGTCTGCAATAGAGATTAGTAAGAGGCAATTTGAAGATTTTTAGAAGTAAAGTAAGGAGACGACAAAAAACGGAGACCTACAAAAGCTAAGTTCGCAATAGGGGGTCAGAAAATTTGGTTGTGAGAGTTCATAGCGGTTTTTTTTTAACCTAGGTAGGACATTAAGCAGTATAATAGCAAGAGCTTGGTGGCGCAACCCACCGCCCCGTTCCAGAGGGGACGCTCATAACATCCAACCATCCATCCGTTATAATGACTGGAAGTGGCTCAAGTGGTGCGCGGAATACGTACAGTGGCGCATCTCTGTCTCCCTTGCCCAAGGGAGCCATTTACGGCAGTTCTACTACGGAAAGGAGTGCGGCGCAGCTCGTCGGCTAACGGAGTCATTGCGGTTTAGTAACGCTCCTCGACGATTACTGCAGCAAAGAGCCTCTATAGAAACGATACTCTGACTTCCACACTGGCATTGCCATATTACGACACTATGCTCACAAATCTTTCAGGAGCGTCGTTGCATGACCTCTGAGATTGTGCGGTGCGCGCTCTCTTGGAGGCCATGGTTCTTGATATCCAGTGATCGATATACTCGATAAGTACGTAGTGCTGCCCTCCACTACGAAGTAGTATCCCTGCATATGCTCCCAAAGGGAGTTTGGAATCATTTAGAGGGACACGACTCGTAGGAGTCGAGCAGGCCGCGTCTCGAGTCGAAGAGCATTTTCGAATATGGGTGTCATGCTTTCAAACTTCGTCACACGTTTCAGCTCTGTCGACTGCGATGTTTGCGAATTTCGCACCATCTGACCTTCTTCAGCAACGTATAATGTGGAGTAGAAATAATATAAGGATTGATTGATTGATTGATTGATTGATTGATTGATTGATTGATTGATTGATTGATTGATTGATTGATTGATTGATTGATTGATTGATTGATTGATTATATGTAGTGTTTATTGGCGCAAGGGCCAAGTGTGGCCAAAGAGCGCCAAGGCAGTGTTGATAAGTTCGCAATGTAGTTATGAGTTCTATGGGGTTAATGTAATGTGGCTGTATAGGGGCCTTAAAAATAGTCGCTCTAGAGTGCGTAAAATCTATCTGTAATAAGATTATGTCGATGACAAATGACGTGTTCTATGTGTAATAAAATCCATCGTGAAAGAGTGATGCAATACAGAAAATATATTAGATGGTGAAATTACCTGGAGCACCACTGCCTCGCCAGAGCCCTTGAAACACAAGGGCCTAGAGGCGTGTGCTATATGAAACAGCTATCACAGCGGCATCCTCTAAACAGAGGAGACGCTACGAGTGTGTGGGGCTAATAACATGTAATACATCTTTCGATTGATTGATTGATTGATTGATTGATTGATTGATTGATTGATTGATTGATTGATTGATTGATTGATTGATTGATTGATTGATTGATGGATGGATGGATGGATGGATGGATGGATGGATGGATGGATGGATGGATGGATGGATGCCCGTTTAAGTGTATATATGGTTGAAAAAAAAAACGACAAATATCTCCTATGTTTTTAATTTCAGTAGTCACTCAGTTATGCATTTCATGGCCTCTGTTACACAGGGACAGCTGAAAGCATACCATGGACTTATGTGTCCTCATGCACAGATCCCCAATGTAAACTTTCGCTTTATTTGTGCCTAGACCGGGCCCCGGCTGGAATAGCCTGCCACTGCTATGTACTGACTCAACGATCCTGCCGCCTGCAAATCTGCAACTTTTGATCATCCTTTGTTGTCATTTCTTGATGATGTTGTCAATGTAAGCGTATTGCCGAGCCCTCGGCCAACTACTGGAAAGCAACCGCTAGCTCTGTTTTCGAATTCCGCCGCGCCGCTGCGGCGGCGGACTCCTATAGCTGATAAAATGGTGAAAATATATACGCGTCAATTGTGCTTGCTGCTGACGTGTTTTCGTAACTAATGCAACACCAAAAGGAAACAACTTTCACTGTGGGAAAGAAACGAAAGTGTTTTGTCTTTTCCCTACCTCAGTTGGAAGCTCGGCAGGTTTAGTCCGAAACGTCGAGACAGCCGACGGCTACTCAGCTCAACTGGCCCAGTGGCTCAGTTGTCAGTACTGCTAAGTGCCGTGCGCATTGTCCTTGGCGTTGGCGACAATTTCCACTCTCACTGGAAGAGCGACCGGGGAAAGGGATTGGCGCTGATTGTAGACCTGACGTATACTTTGACGCGATTTGACGATGTCCATTGGCAAGCTGAAAGACTAGCCCCGGCTAGGCTATTAGCTATAATAAAGGAATTACGCGATTGAAAGCGTACGTCTTTTGCATTGAAAATATTTAGGTAGTGCTTCTTGATTCGCTGCTTATTTCCGTAGAAAAGGGAGCCGCAAACCAGCACATTCGTAGCGGTAGCACCGGTGCGTGATAGCACGCAGGTCAGAAAGAGCTCGTTCGTATATTCGGCGCCGAAACATGCCTGCAACTCGGTAGCGCGAAAGGGCGCGTTTCCTTGGAACTCGCGCCTTTGTATCGGCGGTGAAATTCCGACCCCTATAAACACGGACGAACGAATGAAATAAATTTATTCGCTTTAAAACGCGCTACTGCCTCTGATCGTGTGCGGTGACAATATTGACGCCACCGTGTTCGCCAGGACGCGATAACGCCGCGCACCTTCGGAAAACGTAATTACATCACATTCTTTGGGGGTGCGAGGGCTTACCCCCTCCCAGGTCGCTCGTGCCAGCTCCCTCACAACAGACGTGGGAAGAGCTGCTCAGAACGCCGGAAGAAAAAGTACAAAAAGCCCTCGTTGCCTGGGCCGAAAGGGTCGCTCCTCGTGAGGGGCCATTCTAGGACTCGGGCCTGCCAGGTCATAACTGAGCAGAGTGTCAATAAAGTTGTTACCACCACCCACCAGAACAAGGAACGCGTGCCCGCGCAGCAATGCTTTATTGCGACAGTCAAGCTAGATACCGGCCAGCAAGTTGACGCCCGCCTTCAGTGACTGCCACTTGGAGCCGATGAGTCTGTGGAACACGTCTCCGACGGCCCCCACGACCGTGTCGCGGAAGAAGCTCGCCACTTTCGCGTACACTCCTCTGGCGGCTCGCGCGGCGCCCGCAACTGCTGTGCCGGAGGAGCGGTCGATGTCGCCCAGTGCTGAGTGCGCCTGGTTTTCGTCTCGTATATCGCCCGAGTCGACGGCGCCGACGAAGCCACGGAACCTCTGCTGGGCTTCCTGATTCCTGCGAGCATCGTTTTATAATCGGTGCCCATAATCGTCCCCGCGAGACGCTCGACCACTCGGCGAGAGTATGGAGGGACGACACACATCAGGGCCCCACGAAACACGAGAACTACTGACTTAAAATTCTCGATTTTTCTTCATTTTCTGCGCGAAATCACCTAAAGTCCATGGCCTCGAAACTACAAAAAGAAAAGTAATGGTGAACCTCAGAGCACCCTTAATAATTTACATATGCTTCAACTCTTCCCCTGCTTCACCTCGACCTGTTATTGCACAACCTCCGGGATCGGCCCACATTTTTTATCGATGGGTGCGGACACGAAAAATGCCGACCACCGCGTCCATGGGCAAAAAAATGTGGGCCGATCCCGGAGGTTGTGCAATAACAGGCCGAGGTGAAGCAGGCTTCAAGCACTCAGCGTAGTGAAGTACATACATTCTCTGGAGTCACACATACAGCATACAGAGCAGCATTCGTTTCAATACAGAACAAGCACAAAACAAGCATAAGAACCGCACAGTTGATGATAAGCCGCTCCTGATAACCATGCGAAGCACGTAGTGCTCCCCGCATACGTTTCCCGGTAAAGAGTACTGTTGCGCAAGCTACCGCGACGACGGCAAGTTGTGACGTGGGGATTGACGTCACTAGCCTTTCGTATGTAAAAGATCCAGCCTAGCAACTAACTTCATTGATGTTTCAGCACCGCTATGGGTAGGCAACGCATAGTTGTCACTCCCGAGGAACAGCGTGAATACGAGTGGCAAAGGGAAAAAGAAATGGCAATACGGCCGGCGGCGGCGTGCTGTCAAAATTACCATTACTCTCATTAATCTAAATTACCATCACTATCATTACTACAAAGCAATAAAGCATAACATACCCCCCTCAGCAGTTGTAATGGCGGTTTTCAACAGCTTCGTGCCCTGCACGTAATTTAAAAGAAGGTTTCTCGCCTTCTCTTAAATTATCTGCAGAACACGGATTTGGCCTCCACAAGGTGACCTTAGGAGTGACTATTTGTAATTGTGAGGCCTGTGTCGGATTTATGTGATTTATTTATTTAAGTGACGCTACGGTGGAGCGTCGATTGCCCTTGCAGTTGCCGGCAGCAACTGCAAGGCTAATCCCACCAGTAGCCTACAACCACTCAACTCAACTCACTGAAGCTTCGCTGGTGGACATCCACTTTCGCAAGACCGGGCTGGAGATTCAGTTTTTTTTTTACTAACCAGTTTTGATTTCGTTTCTCTGGAGGTGTATGATGACGCCATAACGCAGGACGTGGTCACATGGCAGCAGAACATCGCTACGCTTTAGCTCTAGCTCCAGCTCGCTCGGTCGCCTTGAGCAGCCTAGCAAATAACCGACCGGAAGCGAGTGAGTGCATCTAAGCACACCTTTGATGTTTACACATTAGTGGATCAACTGCCCAGACATGGCGCAATTGCCATCTATTTGTGAAAGAAGGTAAAAAAAAGGTTATAGAAACAGCGTGATATGAGGCTAAATTGATAACATCTTTACTAGGTTTCACAACGGGCACCACTTGTGCCACTTTACAGAGCTCTTGAATATCACCTGTCCTATACACACCGTTAAAAAAGGCAAGAAGCTCTTTGTTTTCGTGGCTTGGGCAGGTTCGGTGAGCCACTTATTACTGATAAGGTCAGGGCCACTGCACAACATCGTCGTAGGCTACTGAGCACTGACTCTAGCTCCCTAAATGTGAAAAAGACGTCCATCGGAAGACGAGAAGGAAGTGGCATGGGGCCCGTGGCCTCAGTCGAACAGTGTGACATGAGTAGGCATTTGCAAAATCTTCCGCCAGGACCACAAGAGTACATCCGAGCTTCAAGGCGAAGGGTTCGAAAGGTCTTCCTGTGTGAGCCTCTCTAGCAAGCCTGACAATAATTTCCCACACTATTGTCATTGGGATGCACATCGACAAGCTTACGCAGAGTACCACCCGCTGTCCCCTTCTTGACGTTTTAATATGCCTAGTCGTCGCGGCAACGAGGCAATTAAACGTCGTTTTAAGTGCCGGATCGCCCGCTTTTCTCAACATCATAGGCTTCGCTCTTCGCTGCGGACAGCCCAGGGTTTCCGTAACGTTTAAGTCTGGAGCAAGGAAGTGATCCGGCAGCTTAATTAATTTGACGGCCATCTTCTTGCTCTTCAGCGTGTCTACAAAGAAATCTCCGATGGGCCCATCAAGAACTTCTCAATAAGTACGCCACCGCGTAACAGAGGAGTACCTTTGTTCGCTCTTTTGGTATCCAGTAACGTTCGTAAATACGTGAAAGTGGTCACTGCCCGCTCGAGCTAAACTTCTGTCGTCGACGAAACTGTGGCATCTACTAATTGAATCACGAGATCAATGACGCTTACAGGAATTAACTTGAAACTCGTGACTTCGCACTGAAGTAGTGGTGTTAAGGTTCCCGTGCGCTAAGTTTACAAAATGGAGCTCTGACATTCATTTTACCTTGTAATATTCAACCTATTTCCACAAAATTAATCGAAATATTATATTCTAAGAACGCTTCATCAGTTTAAACTAAGTTACTGCGTCTATTGAATGACCCCTTAGTATCGCTGTACATACCGTGCCTTCCGAAAGTAAACGAGCTTATATCGGAAGTGGAATGCTAGGCGTCCTTGCCGCTACTCACTTGGCGTGCAATTCGGCGATGCGCTGGTCGAGCTCTCGGAGGCGCTTCTTCATCTCGATGCGCCTTAAGTGTGTCGCTTCACCAGCTCCGTCGACTCCGAACATCTCCCGTCGGATGGCGTCGCGGATGCCCGTCAGGTTGCGCTCCGTCTCCTTTCCCTCGTGAATCTTGGCCTCGATGCCCCTGATCAGGGGCGCCTCCCTTTGCATAATCTGTGACGCGTAAGTGTGAAGCCGTCACTCCGTTCACTGACAGACTAACTGAACCACAACACACACACAAGTGCGCTACGTGCCGACTAGTTGGGACAGGTTTATGAATGTATTACATATATATTAAGTACGTGCACTTATCAAGCAAAGTAGAAATTGTGTAATCCGTTCTTTGTGCATAACCTCAATTGACGCCTTTATATTTATATGTTATTACGTAACTCAGAATAAGAGGTCCCTCTGCAGTTTCTAACTGTGGGACTTCTTTCTGTACAGCTTCTACTGCATACCTGTACCACTAATGAATGAAGCAATAAACTTGAACTTGAAAGCAAGCACGCTCGTGTGCCATCGTTAGGGGCCACGTTAGAGAACCTTACGTATTGAAAATTATTTCCAAGCTTCCCACTACGGTGTCCCTCTAACTGTGCGGTTTCGAGACTTTATAACCTTCACAATTTATTATTATTTCCTTTGAAAGCAACGGACAACATCATTCGCCGGAGTTGCATTGATAGAAATAATTGTATATCATTTTGTGGCGTTCAGGTACGCGTCTCGATTATCTTTGTTGTGCGCAAAGTTGTTCAAATGTTAAGCGTTAAAAAAAAGAGACTTGCATTTATTCTAGGGTCGTCAGTGTTCTCACTCGCGATTGAGTTTTGTCGCGTTTCTTCGCCAGATCTTTCTTTGTCGCTTTCGTTCTCTCTTATATCGTGGGCGGAACGCTGCCCTGGGTCGCTTGCTACAGTCTCTGCCGGCTCCTCGATGTTTTGCTTGCCTTGTTCTGGCTCATCTGCACGGGAAAAAAGGAGGAGAAAGCAGTGTCATTAAACTGTAGCTTCATTTGTATTATTTTTATTAGAAAACACCGCACGGGCCTCATGCGGACCATTGAATAAAGGAGGGAGGGAGGGGGACACATAAGAAAGAAAAATGTGAACAATGACACAACCGCAAGACAAGCAAATTATATATAAAGTAAGTACGGCAGTGCGTCGAGACATGAAAACCGCACAAAGTGCGTATAAAACACAATTACACGTCAGAGTTACAAATGAAGGAACTAAGAAAAATACTAAGAGTGCTCATTTGACATGCCCATTGCGGCTCGCGCATATAATGAAACATAGTATAAACGAATAACATGCCATCTGAAAAGCAGAAAAAAGCCAGCATGACGTTGAATGGCATGGCGATACGTAGTTTATACGCAGTTTACAGCTTTGTTTTGTTTTTACACAAGAAACATCCGGATAGAACGAATGGAGGTTGATGTAGCATTTGATATCATACGTGTGAGGCAGTTCACTTTCAACAACAACTGGAGCAATATAAGCCTGACCGGTACGTAGGTTAAATATTACTTCAGGGATATACAATTGCTTATTTCTTACATACCAAATTCAACTAACTTCGAATATATTATGCGGAGTTTGTTTGGTCGTACGCTGGATTATATATAACGATAAGCTACGTCTATGGAAGCTGAAATCATCACGATGCCGAAGCATTACGGAGGCTGCGATTACACACAGAGTTTGGCTTTTTTTATTCACCGTATTCCCCGTATTCCCCGTATTCACCGTAACATAGTTTCCTATTAGAAGAAATTTTCGGTGCTACCGGCTCCGTAAGTCCGACAGTCCATAGCTGTCACTTTCAAATACAGTCATTCGAAACATACAAGGATCACTTCTACTCAACTCAAACCCTGTACGGACCTTTACAAGAAGCGGTTGTCTGGCACTCTACTAGAGTACGTTCGAGTTTGTTTTTTTAATCCATTAATGTTTATTAAACGCATGCATTTTAAAGTTCTTGTGCAGCCTGATTTGTGGTCTAAATGACACGTTATAAGTATAATAACCATCCAGCAAAAGTGCGCATATCGGTTATTTTGGTAACATATCACACGCTCTACCCAGTATCTCTCTTAATATTGCATCTCTTATTACAAGAATCACAATGTCGCTTTTTGACGTACTTGCACGTCTAAAAGCGCGCATTTACTTTTAAAATGAAAATATACGGCATCATTTACCGGGCTTTGTGAGCGAAACAATGTCGCCTCGTAAGAACCGCACAGAAAACTACTCCACAAGTTTGTAGTGTAGATAAATCCTAACTCTTCCTTTCTGCATGGTTGAAACACCTGTCTCTCCTCTATGGTTCTTCCACTGTGGTCGAAGTTGACAACAAATATGGCCGCCACCTATGCCTCGTGATTTACCGTAGTCTGCAGTTGGCCTTTAGCACTATAGGGCGACGCTGTCGGCAACGTTAATGGACCAGAAAAGAAAGTCACTAAAACGACGCGAATGCTCCAAAAAGACAAACTTATCGTTAAGGTTACTGCTTAATTCGTCAAATTTAGCGACTTTCTCGCTAACTTACCAACACCGATTCAAACTACGGCATGTCCTGGCCTCCAGTGCAAAATATTAATTTTGTCCCGCGCTTTCGCAGCAATGTAGCAACCGACCCGCCAGTATATCTCCCTGCCGCTCCCGTTGTCTCTACTGTGCACTGCGCAGCCTAAATTTACAAACAGAACATCTTTGTTGATGCACCTCCCCCTTCCCCTCCGATCACCGTGAAGTGCCAATTTATTTATTTATTTATTTACTTGCTCAGTTACTCAGTTATTTACTTATTTATTTCGCATAGTGCGGCCCTAAGAGGGATATGTCAGTTGTGGGTGCAATATAGGACTGACAGAGGACGAGCATCAACACGAATGGTACAAAAACTGTTAATTTTTTTTAATAAGAACAGGAAAGGTACGACAATTTTCCTAACATTTTTTCACGTTCTAGTGTGTGTGTGTGATTTCACAAAGGTAACTCACTTATTATTCTTCTGCAATATTACTGATCAAAAGATGTAACAGGTTATTTCGTTAAGGGATGTATATCTTTTACTTTCCCCATGACTGCAGCTTTCGTGGGGTACAAAAGAGTCGAATGCTAGGATGCAGTCGTAACAGATCATAAATGCACAGATAAGGACACTTACATGTAACATATGAGATACGACCGCCCCTTTGGCAGGACGTGTGGCGCTGAGACACCCAGCACTACGCGGCATATCCAAGCATTCATTCAACGATTTTATATAGCCGTGCTATGAGCGGGATCAGTAGCCCTAATATTGCAGCTGTACTTTATTCAAAAAGTAGTACCAATTGGGCTCCCGCATACGAAATCTTTCTACCTATGCTTGCTTGATTAGTGAAGCTGCTCACGAATGTTAATCGAGGATAGTAAAGAAACGAACAAATCTCATTTCGCTCACAGTATTGATGCCACATTTTTTTTTTCACTTTTTACCGTGTGGGCACCAATTATGTTAAAATTAGGAAAAGTCTGTCTAACCATAAAGAAAGACTTTTCTAAAGTGAAATAATCTTTGTTTCTTCCGTTGAAATACATTTTGTATGGTAAAAATAAAACTTTTCCGTGCTTTCTTTGTTTTTCCGCATTCATATTTTACAGTATGGGCAACGGAACATGACGTAATAGAATCAACTGCAGAAATATGATCGTTAGGGGAAGGGAACGCACATTACCACGTACCCAATTTCAAAGTTCAATCGTTCAGGGGTAAAAGCTGTATGTAAATGCATTATGCTTCGGTAGAAAGGTTACAAATTAAGCTCGCAGTAGTAACTTCTGGTAAAAAGTTTCTTAGCGAATGTTAAATCCACCCAGTCTTACAGGCGGGAGGAAGGATTAATGATATTATACAAGAATTCTAGGAGATCCATATCTTGGCGGCCATATAGTGAAGTCAAGTTCAAGGAAAGAAGAGCAGCAGAGGGTGAGAAGTATCGGTAATATCTGTGACGTTTAAAGGGCACTGATCTTTTCGTAGTGGATTCGGTTTTACTATTATTAAACTGGTTGAAAGGGCACCAAACAACAAACCCGTAATCAAATCAGATTAGCGTTTTATACAACAGTAGCTTCGCATCATCAGGAGCAACAGACAGCATGCGCTGTATATCCAAGTTTTTAAAGTGATTTACTAGTTACCATATGCAGGGTATTTCAGCGAACACTTCCAATACATTTTTTTAATAAGAAATGTGGTAAATAGCACAGTTGTAGTGCTTGAGCTGGTTTACTCGAAGAGGCGGACATTACTTGCAAAAAAAAATGAAATGTATAATCGACCTATTCACAACAATTGAGAAATTAAGATTTGAATAATTACTTTATGGCACATATTGCAATCCAGAAATTCTAACTAGTGAGACTGCAAGGCATATTCACTTGAAAAGAAATGTGTGGATCACCCCATTTACGAGATATGCGCCGTCAAACTTGCGATGAAAATGCACTGTCATTCCACTTAGTTTATTAACAAAACGTCTTTTTATGCATTGATGCACAAAAGTAACTGGAACGCCAATGCATTTCTTCGCAAAGTTCGGCAATTAATATTTCGAAACTGGTATCGTATTGACAATTCGTTCCAAGTGGATCCGCCTTGCTAACTCCCTGGCTAGAATTTGTAAATTACAATACGTGCCATACTGTAATTAGTTAAAAACTTAAATAGTGACTTTTCTTAACTAGTCGACTGCGCACTTTAATCTTTTGCGCGCGTAATTTCCGCCTCTTCGAGCATACCAGCTCATGGACTGTAATTGTGCCATCTGCAACAGGCAATTTAAAAAAAGATGTTTGAATGTGTTCGCTGAAACACTCGGTATACGTGCTCTGAGCATGGTAGCGCATGTGTAAAAACAACACCAGTGTAGTTATGCTTATACACTCTAGTTAACGAGGAGTTGTTGAATGAAAAGTCAAAATACAGCAGGGATGAACTGTTACTAAAGTACATCACTACTGTTTCAGTAAAATTATTTCTAATCTTTTATGTCTCGCACCAGGCGCGAAACATGCTGAATGAGTTGTCAAGCCTCTGTTGGTCTTCTGGTGGCTTCATTACATCATATCATAAGAAGCCAATAAACACTGACACCAAGGACAACATATGGGAAATTACTTGTGCTTAATAAATGAAATAGTGATATTATGCACTTCTTATGCGTGCTTCTTATACATGCTTCTTATGATATGACTAATAAAAATCGGGCCCCTCGGATAACCCCCTTTCTTCTCGTTCATTACATCATGTAGCACGTAATCGTCTGCATATAGACATACTTTAAAAGCTATATGTTATTGGCGAAATCGATAATATCTATGATAAATGGTAACGGCCCGTGTTCTGAGCCCTGTGGGGTACCAGACGATACGCTAGCGGTGGGCCCCCAGTTCACAGAATTGAAAAAATTAAAGATAGCGTAATTTGAGTAATTGGTAAAGAAGCTATAAATCCAGTCTGACAGAAATTAGGGATCATGCTTCGCCCCCCCCCCCTCACACACTCCCCTATCACCAACAGTTAAGTTGATGGTGGGGGGCCCTGACCAACGTATGAGACTATACATATTGTAACGCCTTACTACGCACACGTATCATGTAGTCTTGAGGGCGAAACTGCCTTTTTTTTCGATCGGAGCCCCTCCTTTAGAGACGTAATATATACGGCACGTTCGCACATCTCAAGCCATATTCAAAGCCTTCTCCATCGTATAGGTATGCGCTAGTTGCTTACCAAATGTCTGGCCCCAAGCAGCAGCCAATGCAGCCAATATTACCAGTAAGTGGAAACATCTTACTTTCCTGTGGGATACCATGGCCGGCAGTTTCTTTCCTCGAACGATGGTCGAGGCACTTGTCTCCTCAGTTAGCGGCGACCCACGCAGGTGACTCCCTGTTTCCGTGCCTGGACCTCTGTGTAGACACTATTTTCACTCGCGCACGTTGTTTACACGTCTATGAACTTTTCTTACCTTTTTTTTCAGGTTGAAGGAAGGATCAAAGAGGCCGCTATCGGCTTGAATTGTGTGTCATGTGACATTCAATTAGCGCACTCGGCCGTGTCGATTATGCCGCCAGGCAGGAGCCTTTCTTGTGCGGCGCAGTGATTCATTAGCAAGTCGCCGCAATTTGTCCTTTTTATCTCCGTGTCCCAACAGCACGAAGGCGCCAAAGATAAAAGCAAACTTAAGCAAGCTCCGCCGTCAAAAGCGCACCAGCTGCCCATGGCTATATAGTGAATGCGCACGAAAGCCTTCTCATTCGCCATCGCTGAGTGGCGTGACATTATTCTGTGCCCAAGGGCCTTCCTCCGTATATTGGCGGGATAAAATCAAAGGACGAAGAATGCTGTCGATTTATGCCACTCGAATGATTACTGAATGAAGGAGAAGGGGAAACCAGAGGGAGGGGGGGGGGGGGCGATTGTCGTCAGTTGCAACCGCACCAAGCCAACTGCTGATGAAGCCAAGAGAGCGCATCGGGTAAATTATTTATCGATTTTATTTAACGGAAGTGTAGAAAATTATAAGGTGAAGAGAAACGAAATTGGACGAAAAGAATGCCTGCTGCTGGTGAGAGCCGCACCGACAACCTCCGCGTTCTTCTCCCGGCGTAACGGCAACTGAGACTGAAGAGTTTTATCAGAGTCATTTAATACTTTATGACTCTGGCTTTATATAATGTGTACTAAAATATCATACCCAAACGTATTGATTGAAGGTGGTGGGAGTTGTATGAGGGCATTAGACCTTGCGTCCCTGCTAATGCCAGCCACAAAAAAAAGATTTAAACAAATCATGTGCAATATACGATTTTAAGAACGACGGTGTTCGGTCGTCAGAAACACAGTAGGTCATACAGTTGTATGTTGTCCTGCATTCTCTTTTTAGATCCTTTATTTCGTTGAGCAGCTTGGCTAACGTTAATTGGTACACCCTATCTATAGAAGCATGCGCTCGTAAAGCGAAATAGTGCATGTGGAGGGAACACAACAAACTCATATATTCCCTATGAGGTTTTGCCAACAAAGAAAACGCCGAAGCCTCGCACCTAAATTTTGTGCCTCAGGATCTGCCTCTGCTGTACGAGGCAGAGCCTGACGGTTCTGACTAAGCAACATCTAAAAAAATGTTGTTTATAATTATTTTAAAAGTATATTAAAGTTTAAGAAATAGGTCCCCAACGCAGAATAGCGAAGACGGGTGACATATGGTAAGTGTAGAGCAATCTAAAAGGAATCATTCTCTCTCTGCAAATTCGAAGGTATTCATTTAAAACTTGGGTGACTTAAAGGAGCGCTATAAAGAGAAACACCAAACCAGCTCAGACTGGTAATTTTTTTTTTCAGAAGACTATATTCATCAAATTTGCAGTAATAGGTTGATTGTTAGACAAAAGCAAAGGAAGCACTAAAGTTCCATTTCTTTTTGCGCCGGAGCTCCAGCGCCTGTACGCCAGTGTGACATCCCTTGATCAACAGTAGTTGAACAAGGAGTGTCGCTTCAACCAACGTTTCAACAAAGAGTTGTCTTCGCCAGGGCAGCAACAGTTTCAGCATTTGCTGCCCCTGGGGAAGACAACTGCCCTGGTCGAAGCTTTGGCTCCAGTGACTCCTTGTTATACCTTCTATCATCCTGCGTATTTTCGCTGCTACACTGCATAAAAGCGTCTAATTGAATTTCGAAATAAGAGAATGTGTAATAACAGTCTATCCCCGACTGTCAAGAATCCTTTATGCAATAGGCTTTTTGTTATTTTTTTATTACTTACAGTATAGAGCTGCACTTACGTGGACTGAAGAAGATGTGTCAGTATTTCCTTACGTTTGCATACCTCGCCAATAACTTTTACTTTTTTATTTCACGGGAAACTCGACAGCTATAGACACTCCAAAACCCGTTCTCTCGTAATTACGGCAAACAGTCATCTTGTTGTTCGCACACTTCTTAAACTTAGCGAGCAGTGGTATGCATGCGCAAAAACGGGCCCTTCAGTAGAATACAGTGGCACATAAACAACACGTCACTTGAAGATAACTGCCCTTCGTACAAACATTGATTTCGTGCTTGTTCACCTTCTGTAGATCAGTATATGGGGTGATCATATTGAAGTTTTAAGGTATTCTTAAAGATCGCCTGTTGCAGACAACTTAATTATGGTCCTAGCTTGAGCTGGATTATTCAGATAGGCGGACATTACTACCGCTAGAAACAAAAACACATATTCAACTATATTCAACTATATTCAACTAATTAACGAAAACTCACAAATTAATTTTTAATTAATTGCTTTACCGCACACATTACGATTTACGAATAGTGGCCGGTGAGTTTGCGAGGCGTATCTACTTGGACATAAATTCCAGAATGAAACCTGTTTGGTGGAATGCGCTATTAAATTCGCCGTAAAAAATTAACTGCTCCGCTTACTTCTTTTTTAAAAAAAATGCTCTTTTATGCATTGAAGTACAAAAGTAACTGGAACGCCCATGTATTTCGGCCCAGACTTGGGGAAATGATACCTCGAAACTGATGTCATCCTGGAGATTCAATTAAGGTGGATGCGTCTTGCAAGCTCACCGGCTACAATTCGTAAACTGGTATATGTAGCGCGAAGTAATTAATTAGAAAGTTTAGTTAAAGAACTTCTGTTACTTACTTGAATGCGTATTTCGATTTCTCGTGCTATAGTGATGTCTCTTCGCCTCTTCGAGTACTCCAGCTCAAGGACAAGAATTATGCTATCTGCCCCGGGCGATTTTTAAAAATGCCGTAAAACTTAAGAATGATCACCCGTAGATCTAGTTGTATTGCATACTATATATACCATATACCGCCTACAAAGAGCTACACTTTGTGTATGTGCTACCAACCGCTTTGGGGACTGCATACAGTAGTTGTACAAAGGACCAGCACGCATCTCCCCATCTAACGTGCTCTGCGTTAATCAAACGTGTGACATGGATGGACCTTGCCACCTATATTTCCTTATAGTATAGTCCTATGGCACGAGCATGTCATGCCCGCACCGCGTTTACTACACTGCATAGTACATTAAAGCGGGAAGAATGGGACATTTCGTGTCGCGTTTATTTCCTGCAAGCAAGTATTATTCTAAAATCCTGCGTCGAGGTTGGGTCGGACCTCCACATGCGGCATCTCGAATAAGCGCGCCGACGACCCGCCGGCCATTCCGGTCAACTTCCCGAAGAGGCCCGTCCAGAACCTGACGATTCCCACGGCCAGCGACACGGAGGTGTTGACGTAGCTCATCACCACGTTGGTGTAGAATTGCACGATGCCGCCCAGCATGCTGCGCGCCTTTCGCCGGCTGCGTATCGTTCCCGACCTGATGCCGCCGATGACGTAGCGAAACCTCCTCTCCACTTCGAGGTTCCTGCAACGACCGGTGGAATTTCAAAGATAAACCCTTACTAAAATTATGCATGGCATTTAATTGCATCTCAACGGAAAGTCTATATATAGGCAACAAAAATAAGCCCTTTTGAAGACAATACGGGGTGCGCATTGACGTCATTGCGACCGACATAACGTTGCATAGCCACCGGAATGAAAAGCTGCGCCTTATCTTGGTTCGTTTATCTTCACCAGCACAGTTGAAGTCACGTGGAAGCTGTGGATAGGACGACAATGGGACGTATGTAACGTCACGTGAATACTCCGGATAAAATTCCTGTTCGTGAAGGGTTGGAAGCAGGTTAAAATTGTGTTGTAATTCAGAGAATTTTATTGCGTCCGAAAGCAGAGAAATTGAGTTCACCACCTGTGGTCCTTTGGCTAGGACACTGCTCGATTTTCGGATAATAATTGATTCGCCCATTCAGGCGCTGGCTATATATATATATATATATATATATATATATATATATATATATATATATATATATATATATATATATATATATATATATATATATATATATATATATATATATATATCCAGGGCAGGGCAAAGATTATTTGAAATTGTGCCATGATGCGGATACGAGATACCAGCGCGGCAAGTATTTGAGATCAAGATGCAAAGTACTGGCGGATTGATTGCATCCGATACGATGATCTCCTTTTGTATGTCAAGAGACTTCGAACATTACTTAATTACTGATTATAGCACCTGTGGAGGGATCCCTGCAGAGAAGTTTATTCCTCATCTGTCTTTATTATTCAAAAGCGCTACGCACTACATATATATATATATATATATATATATATATATATATATATATATATATATATATATATATATATATAAAACCAGACGTTTGACGCGAACATCTATACCGCACAGAATGCACTTGCATTTCGTCACCTTTCAGGATTGCCAGAGTGCTGCACGATACATACCACTGCGATATAGAAATTTTAAAACTGCGAATTTCTACAACACCAAATGCACTGAAGCTTTCAGAGCTTGTTGTGGAACGTGTTGAACGCGTAAATATGCACAATTCAGACTCGAAAGTTTAGTGTCATGGCCCCTTCAATTTGGAAAGTGTGGAGTTGAATGTCGCTACGTTGTATATTATTCACGTTCCTTGTTTGTTTAGTTTGTTTAGTAGAAGTACGAATTAACCCAAATCATCGCCTCTTAGAATAAGCTTCAAGCAATTTGCCAGCCTTGAGTAACTATGAGCGTCTTCGTGGATATTGCGATATGTGTATCTTAAGGTACACGATACTTCAGTTGGTGTATCGAAAATACACACACACAGGTATACGTATTGCCGCAAGTTTCATGATACAAATAAATGGTACCCAAGGAGTAACTTAATCTAGTATCTACGATGTACATATATCCGATATACTGCCCAGCTCTGGCGATGTTTCATCCACAGACGAGAACGTTCGTAATGCTCCACTTATTCGTTCATGTGTGGACTCGTTGACAGACAGACCGACCAACTGTCTGTATGTCGGTCTCAATTATTTATTTATTTATTTATTTATTTATTTATTTATTTATTTATTTATTTATTGATACGCTCCTTCTAGGTGCAGAGCATACGACGCAGTTCAGCTGAATGTCAGACGCTCAATCCCATTATCCCGCGTTTCGTATACAGATAGCCCGCTTAGAGTTGACGGGAATGATCTAGGTTAGTGTTGTCATGCAGCCGTATGATAAAGCTGCGCTCTTGCGGGCAGACTCACTTTTGCCGCAGCTGACTAAGGCGCTTGTCCAGCTGCCAGATTCTGTTTTCCATTTGGGCGCGTTGGGCGTCTCCCACTCTTCCAGAGCTTTCGGCTTCCACCAGCTCCCGGCGGATCTCTTCGCGGACGGCGGTCAGGTTGCGCTCGGCTTCGAGCCCTTGGTTCATCCGCACCTCGATCTCATGGATCAGTGGCGCCTCCTGGCGCAGGATCTGCGGCGTAGCGCAAGAGTTCAGCGTCCGTACACGGTGCTTTAGGGGCGGGTTTAGAAACGACACGCGGGCGTCTCCTAGTGACCATTTCATCATCACCACCACGACCACGTCATAAGCAGCACCATCGGCATTACAATATGTCTTTAAATATTCATACTGTATCCGCTTGTAATAACCATACGCGCATCGTGTTTTCGACAGTCACCATTATAGTTCATTGCTAAGATGATTACACGTAAGTCAGACTTGCACCATGTCAGCAACGCTCTTCGCGCACATCTGTGCTTTTCGTATTTCTCCTAGTTTTATGTACCTATACTGATCTAACAGAATTGGTGCAGATGTACCGGAAACACATGCAGAGGGCAGCAGAAGGCTTAGGTCATGGGATTATTGCAGGCATGGAATGATTTCTGTCGCAGCTCGGAGGCAACTGGACATTGCTAGGAAAGGACTTCGTCTTCCACACCAGGGAACACGATGACGATGATGATGCTTGTGGCTGTTGAGATGTTGATTATAATAAGTATGATGAAAGAGAAGACAATGACGTCTAGCGGGCTGCCGTTAACCAAGCGACGCTGCGGAATTGTCGGCCGTCGCTGCCTGTAAGCTAAAAGGAAGCTTTATCGGTGAACCCTCTTGGCTGCATGCAGCTGTCCTGCCGAACGGCTTAACACAGGGCAGCAAATATATGTAACGGATCGGCTTACATAGCCAGCCATCATAGTCATATAGTCATAGTCCATAGCCATAGTCATCATCAGCAGCAGCATCCTTTCTTTATGTTCCCTGGGGGGGGGGGGGGGTGCAGGACGAAGGCCTCGTCTGCGATTTCCAATGTCTTACCCTAGGTCTTACGCCAGCTGATTCCAACTTGCCGTACTAAGCCCCTATAGTTGTGCCAGGGACCGGTTATTTTCCTTACACGGACTTGCGCAATAATAAATACTAATGATACCGAGGCCTTAGGCGTAGCGTTGCGGACGCGAGACAAAAAAATTCTCGATGCAGATACACGCTGCGTACGGTGTATCAGTGTAGCTCTTTTTGTACTGTGTCCGGTGCTCTACGCTCTAGGCCTTTAGTAGGACGCGCCTACAAGCCGAACGTGCAACCACAGTCAAATAGTACCGAAAGAGCCTTACTGTAACAAATATAAGTTCTCAATCGCATAATTTATTAAAGCGACGCTTTCCTCCTGGGGTATCGTGCGTCGGCTATAGGTCGGATTGTCACCAAGTGAATTGGGCCGAACCGGAAGAAGCATATTAGTGAAGTGGGGTGATCCATGGAGACCGCCCTTTCTTTTACTTTGGCCAGATTTATTCTTTAGGAAGCTCATGCGCCGTGAAGCACCACATCGATAAGGGCACCCATCGCCCGCTGTGCCAAAGTTTAGGTGCTATACATTCGGGACATTCTCAGTTTCCGTCATATTGTGAAACTTTGTAATGGCGGCATTTATAGCTTATCATGCAGAGAGGCTGTCGCAACCCTCTCGGCCAATCAGAGCTGACATGATGGCGAATTCGACAATACGGCGGAATATGTCAATGCCCAGGATAGCGCTCATTCTATCGTGTATCAGCTTCGGAGCGCCGTGTCATTAACGAGCAGATCGACGAGATTATTCGTCATTCGTGAACGTGTGGGTCACGTGGGTCGCTTGGTGGCGGTATCCGCGTCTTGCCGTCCTGCCGGACAGGCACGTATATGCTACAAAAAAGCGGTGCAGAATATGCAAACAGTTACGTACGCGCTACGGCGAAACCAAGTGCTGCAAAATTTTGCCGCAATATTTTTGCTGTGGCAGAAGAACGTGAACACGTCCTTCTGCATGCCTGGGTATAAAACGAAATTGCGTGCGGCCTTCATGTGTGTATTTGCATAGAATTCCTTTGAAACGTTTCAATCAAAGTTTCAAGTTTCGCTGAACGTTGATTCCAACAAGTGCATGCGGATCTGGCGTAATTTTTAAACATGCGCACGATCAAGTCGGAAACAAAATGTGGCTAGAGAGTGTGTTTCCCAAACTTTCCTTACCAAAAGATCGTTGAAAATGAAGCGCAGCAGATCGCATGCGATGCAAGAAACGTCGCAATTCACCTGCACACCGGTGTCTCTGTCACTGTCGCCACTGAAGCTTGTCCGAAAACGCTGCGTTTCCGTTTGTCCAAGAAAGCCATCGTTCATAAAGCGGTGGGTGTTCCCTGAAAAATTAAAATACATTTCCGCGCTAAAAAAGCATTACAAACGGTCGGACATGCTTTTTTGGCTCATAGGATCCCGCGCTTTACTCGACGTCACGTGAGAGGGAAATAACACAGCTGGGAGGTCGTTGTCATTCACGTTTCCCGTTTCCCTCTTTCTTTGTCAGATTCAGTCCCATTGTTTCATATTTGCCCTGGTTCTTTGCTGCTATCACTTCATCCAAGAGAGAGAGACAACAAGAACAGGAAAGGGGCAGGGAGGCTAACCAGACGCGCGTCCGGTTTGTTACATTACAAGGGGGGAGGGGGGTGAAAGAAAGGGGGAATATTAAAGACAAAAATAGGGAGAAAGTGGACAGGGCGCGTACGCAAGAGGTGCACAAGAGGGCTATAAACGACCAGTGATGCTGTTGCACTTCAAGAACTGCGCTGCTGCGCGGATAGCTTTTCTTGCTCAAGCAACGGCGTGGCCATCGTCCCGGCATTTGTCTATCAGAAAATGGTCTGGAGTCAAGCCAATTTAAAGTTGTCCGTTGAGAGAGGCGTTGGACGTCGTGCCGTGGACATGTACACAACAGCTGCTCAATTGCTTTGTTGTAGGCACCTTGCCCGGACTGACTGAACTACAGCCACGCAATATATACATATGCTTTAGTAACGATGCTCTCAAGGAATGGGACCGAAAAAAAAAATACGAGCAGCGAGGTTGAATACTGTCGGACATCGCAACTCCATTCCTTTCCGCATGCAAGATATGCATGTATACTGTAGCCGCGTATTTGAGGATACAGCGAACAACTGAAAGTGATGAACTTCCGGAATATCATCAGAAGGACATCCCCTTAAAGGTGTTCGGTAGAAAGATGAGGTTTTCGGTGGTCATTTGAGAGCGTCAGCAAACCTCGCGGCCGTCGAGTATGCGCTTACATATGCATTGTACGCACGCGCACTATTGGTATAATCACGTACCTCGGTTCGCGTTCAGTAGCGCGCCTTTAATTCCAGCCAAGATGGTCAGCAGCGTCGCTTCGTTCTGGCCACAGAATGCGCCGAGCAGTAGCACCCACGTGACTACCAGCGTCTCCATGTTGCCCACGCAGCACAGGTCGGCAAAGAGGCCGCGCTCGCGAACGGCCCGAATATCGAGCCTCCTCCGTAACACTGCGACGTTGTCAAGGCGAGTGCCTATATTCTCTAGCGCGCAGGCCTGACAAGTGGTCAGAGGCTTACGAGAGCGCAAGAAACGTGCGATAAAACCGTTACCGTGCCCCTTCAACTGCCCTCACTTGTGCTGAGCGCGTTATAGGCGTAGACCCGGCACGTAGACGACGCCGCAGTCGTCTGCGTGCTTTGAACACTACGTTATACGAATCGAACGGCAGTGCCAGTGTCTACCGCGCGTCAAGCAAGAGCCTGCGGGCCACTGCATCATCTGCATGCGCGGCTGCCAATTTTACGGGATGTCGAGGGAATTCATTTTTTCGAAGCGAGTGCGGACGCATATGCGCGCTTTCGCAATGACCACAACGACGAATGTCGAGCAGATGAAAAAGTGATTGAGAAGAAAAAAAAAGCAAAACAATATGAACCAGCTGGACGAAGCTCAGGCTCGACAAAGTCGTCGGCATGGGCCCGCTTCCTCCGCAAGTCTCGGTACCGGACAGTAAACTTGCGCAATCGGTTTTCGGCTTGTCACGCGTACATGTGGGAAATGCAACGGTCAGTACTTATGAGCCTCTTTGTCGTGACTGCTTCGTTATCGAACACGTGCGCACATTAGGCACGAATGTCGTGTAAGTCCACCAGGAAGAGGAGCGCAGCTGCTGAGGTCTCGCGTGCGAAGAGCAGTAGAAAAAAAAAAGGATGAAGTGCAGTAGGCTCATAACTTCTGCGTCCCATTTTTTTTTTTTTTTTGCAATTGAATAATTATTTGCTATCACTACTTTGCTATCACTAATACTGCTTCGCCTTTCCAGCGAAACTGCAGCCTCTCTCTCTCTCTCTCTTCCTTTTCTGTGAGTCCCAGCATAAGCGCTGCTGCGCATGACAGCTGTTGATTCTGATTTCGAGTGAATCCGGCTTG
Source organism: Dermacentor variabilis (assembly GCF_050947875.1). Classification (NCBI taxonomy): domain Eukaryota; kingdom Metazoa; phylum Arthropoda; class Arachnida; order Ixodida; family Ixodidae; genus Dermacentor; species Dermacentor variabilis. The sequence goes on from NC_134576.1 coordinate 85,557,257, forward strand.
GCCTCATTTCGGTTGCTGAGTGAATTATACAGTGTTCCCCAACTACCATGCACCAAGACTTTAAGAAAGAGAAGTTGCCTTACTCGAAGGAAACCTAGTGCATATTGTTTCCAGTACAGTAAAGCAGCCGCCAGAACTTATTTCCTTACTCGAAGGAAACCTAGTGCATATTGTTTCCAGTACAGTAAAGCAGCCGCCAGAACTTATTTCATCAATGAGATTTATTTCGGCAATTGCAATTAATTATCTAACTCGAGAAGTACTGTCCTAATTTTCAAAGTGCCTATGAGGCATTTGTAGGCACCCCCAAATGACATCTAACTGCGGTGTTTTCGGCGACGTATTAATTGCGTACAATTTTTTCCGAGGGGCAGAAAAAAAAACTCATGAAATATGAAATACACCGCGTGTGTGAGCTCGCACCCGCATCATGAAGCAGCACCCTCCAATAAGCTGAATGGAAGAAACATAATTGCCTGTCGCAATCCAGAGACAGCGCTGTGAGGATTGGGGGGTCAATCCCATCGCTCGTAATCAGTTGTCAAGATTGGAGTCGGGCATGAATTAGATGGTAGCTGGCCCATGTCGTCGTCCAACTTATCCACGCTGAGGACGTTGTTGAAGGGAAGGACTGCTTCTCATCGAGAACGAGGAATATGGGTTTATTTACAGTATCTACATCAGGACGTTACAGTTCATCAGTCTAGCATGACTGCGAGAGAAAGTACACTGAGCAGCCGCACAACAGCGGTTTATAAACACTCGGTCCTCCCTCGATCCCAAGGTGAAGGAAACGTTCGACCAGTCATCGTAAACGAGTCACCTCTCTGCGCGAGGTTCACGGTCCCCAACCGACATCAGATGGCCTTCGCAGAACTCGGAGCTGACGTCAGGAACGACACATCCGATTCCCCGAGCTGACCCCCGCAGCGCGGCCGCCGGTTGTCCATTGTCTTGCGTCTTGAACGGCGCGTGGGAAGAGGCCTCCGGGGACGTTCCTTCGGCAACTCCCCCGCTAATGGCAGATCAGATCGGCGGTGGCGGGTTCAGTAACAATAGTTGGTCAGCCGATCGCATTTAGTCGCAACGGCGCCGAGGCTAGAGCGTAACGGTGGCTTTCCAAGAAAAGTTGACGCCGCTGTCGCAACTAGCTGGCAAAACTTGCACCTCAGCGGGCCGTTCTTAACAGCGCATCACCTTGATAATGGTACGGAAGAAGCACCTACAGCAGGTTTCGCGGCTTCGCAGTTATTCCTTCCTCTCATTTCTACGTAACATTTATTATCCGTCTCTCAAGGTATGGTATGGTAAGGCTGACTGATCACATTGATAACAAAAGCCCCTTAATAACGCGGCCGAAGCGCCACTCTGACCACGCACGAAATGCGAAAAGCAATGTAATATATGCATGAAATGTTTCGAAATCCCGGCTTCTCTCGCACTCCATCGAAAGAGTGCGCGCGAAGCTATATATTTCGTGCCGGAAATTTGCTTCGGACCAAAGCCAAATTAAAGTGACCATATTATTTTTTACGAAAGTGTATACGGTGCTGCAAAAACGGGTTCGTGTCAAGAAATAAAAGCGAAATAAAGAGACCGGGAAGCGACCAACGTGTAAATAAAAGGCAAAACCGATGTGTTCAAGAAAGTAAATGTACCATTTCTAAATGTGCCGAATTGGCAATCAGGATGTCTGCAAAAAAAAAAAAAAAGAAACATCAGATTTCAGTGTGACCTTATAATGTATAAACTCGTAAGCTCCGTTGAACACCAGCTGCTGCCTAGAGGACGTGTTCGAATAGGTCTCCTTTTGCAGCTGCGCAGTACTGTGTCCGTTTCATCACATCTTCGGCGGCGTTCTTGATGACCGACGCCGGAATTCTACAGAAGACATCCGTTATTCTTTCCTTGAACTAATCTGACGTCTGTCTCGATCATGTAAGCACGATCTTTCACATAGCCCCAAAGAAATAAATCAAATGGAGAGAGGTCAGATGACGGAGCGGGTCAATTTACAAGCCCGTGCCTTCCAATCCATGGTGCACGAAAAGTCGCATCCAACTAGTTTCGTGCTCGGCTGCTGCTATGTGCTGGTGGTCCATCTTGCTGATGCCACAGAAGTGGAACACGTGACAGCGGGACTTCACTGAGAAACTCATCCACCACTCCTTCAAGGATTTCGTCCACGTAACGCTGACCAGTCAGTATGTGATCGATGAAGGCGGGACTGATTACAGCACCGGCATAAATTCTGCACCCCACAATGAACGACCACTGGCACTGATGCCGATTGCGCTTAATCCAGTGTGCATTGTAGACACCCCCATAGCGTGCATTATGCAAGTTTACCTAGCCATTTCTGCGAAAATTGGCTTCATCTGTGCACATGATGTTGCTCAAGAAGTCCAGTGACTCATCGGCTTTTGTGAGGACCCAATTCGAGAAATCTAGACGATTCTACAGGTCGCTATCTTCCAAGCATTATTGCTGGTTAAGGTGGTACGGGTGAAAGACCGTCATTTAGAATCCTCCAAACTGATGACTTGTAGATAGGTACCTGGGCGACCACGTCCCGCACGATAGCATGAGGGTTGGAGGCCATAAATGCTATAAATGCGTATGCTAGGACTCAAAGATGGATTCCTCCGCCGCTGTTTCTTCAAGCTGCCGGTTCGTCTCTGGTTTTCATAATTTCTGATGATAGTCGATGCGTTTGGTCTACCGCCACACTTCCATGACTGATATGTATTTGCGGCCTTCCTCTCGCTGCCATTTGCAACTCGCAAGGCAAGGATCATGTTTACCTTATGCTCATTAGAGAAAGACATGGTGACTCAGACGAAACAAAACGCAGCTTTGCACCTTTGATGTGACGTTGTCAATTCGCTTTTGTGGTGATAGATATTATGGCAAAATAAAAACATCCGTGCACTTTATTTGCGTTAAAACAACAACTTTCACAAGTTGTTTCCAACTACCACCAAACGCGACGTGTTACTTCGGCCGGGATCGCGGCAGATGAGGCACTAGCTCGATTATAATGTTTTTCTTTTTAAAGCGAAGCTCTCTTTGCCTCTTCCTTCGATTTTCCCACTGCTGCTGCTGTCCGGCACACCACGTCGAGGGGGAGGGGTGTCAGAGCGTGTATAAAGATGACAGGCGCGAGCCAGAGAAGAAAGGCGACAGGAGAAACCCGTTTTCACCCCACCGCGTCGAATGTGCACAATGCCCTCTGGAGCTCCCTGGCCGTCGCCACATTAGCCGCTTGACAGCTGTAATTATCCGTGACTCCCTTCAGAAGCATTGCAGAAAGTGCAGCGCTTCCCTTTCCACTAACTTGCGAGGCCAGAGGGGACGCAGATAGAAGTGTAGAGAGGAGAAGGAGGAGAGAAAGGAGAAGAAGCAGTTACCATACAAGAGAGAGGTGTGAGGGGGAGGTGACGTGAGAAGGCAAGGAAACCTTACTACCGCTGCCGCTCGATGAAAACGCACAGGTACAGTGTACTAAAATATTCTAGCATTCCCCTATTCTAGCACACTGTACGCACAGATGCCACTATACTATACGACAGTGGTTGCGGGGAAACAGGATAAGTTTAAGTTCAAGGTACGGTACAGTACGTTGCTGCTATTTATGAAAAATAAACGCCATACAAACATCTCAGGCGGGCAACTTATGTAGGGCGTGCAGAAGCAGAGCCGCATTATTAAAGCGCACCGCAGGGAGACACTACGAAAGCGGTCGACCGTCAAATCAACACTTCTGTTACGGTGGCTAGAAGGGTGGTGACAGAAGTACGGTGGCCCTTCTAGCCACCGTACTTACGTGCCCGCCACGTTAGCTTTGCGGCTATGGCATTGCTAGAGGTCGTGGATTTGATCCCAATCGCGGCAGTGGCATTTTGACGGCGGCCAAATAGAAAACGCACGTGCACTTAGATTTGGGACACGTTAAAGAACATCACGGTGTCAAAATTAATCCGGAGTCCACCACCACGGCGTGCCTCCTAATCTGAGTGCGATTTTGGCGCGTACAGCCCCATAATCCAATTCAAGTTTAATGCATCTGCCACAACGCGATGTGCCATGTGAGGCAATGACAACGCTCAACCCTGTCGGAGGCTATAAAATATGGCGCACAGCAACGCCTCAAGCAAGCACATCTCCCTGTTTGTTCTGTGTACTACGCAGACAAACAGCAGTGGTGCACGCAAGGTAACGTTTAACGTCAACTCACCACTATTGCGTCAGCCTAAACGTTGAGGAAATTAAGCTTTAGCCGTCAACATCACGGCTAATCATCGGTCAACTTACCACTATTATGTCAGCCTAAACGTTGAAGAAATTAAGCTTTAGCCGTCAACATCACGGCTAATTATCGCCAATCAAGGCATCCAGCACCGGAAGCTTCGCTTTCATCGATTCCCACAGTGCGTGGGATCTGCACATTTTTTTCCTCCTTTATCTCGTTCTGGATAACTTAGACGGAGCCTGCACGAGGGCGCTGCTTTATGACCTAGGTGCGAGCGCGGTCATGTCGTATTCTCCAGATTGCGCGGGTTTGTTTATCAGTCGGAAAAAAATTAGTACGCAATTAGTACGTTGCTGAAAATACCGCAGTCAGATGTCCCTTGGCTGTGCTACAAATGTCTCATTGACACTTTGAAAATTACGATAGTACGTCTCGACTAAGAGAATTAATTACAATTGCGTAATTAAATCTCAGTAATTAGAAGTATTGCTGGCAGCTACTCCACTGTACTGGAAACAATATGCAGTAGGCTTTCTTCGAGTAGCGCATTGCTGTTCTTTTAAATCTAGGTGCATGATAGTTAATTGGGACACCCTGTGTATATTTATGATCTCTGCATGCAAGTGACGATGTTTCTGTCCCTGATAAATGTTGTAAATTATTAGAAATCCTTTTTTGTGAGTCGTTAGCATTGCTTATTAGACAGTGAAGCAATACGGAGACACATACCGTTCACGTGCACTTCACAATCCGTTGATAAAATAGCCTTGCGAAAGGGTCACTAAGTCTATTGGTTTTTTATCAGGGTCGAAAAAGCACGCGAAGCAATTTGAAGCAAGATGAACATACAGTAACGTATTCTTTCTCTATCACAGGCTATCTATACCTTTAGAAACGATTGTTGATTCCCTACCTCCTTCTCTTTCAAAAATACAATAACATTTGTCTTGTATGTATATCTAAATATACTGTGTATGCACATGGTGTTTAGGGTGGAAATTTAACGTTTGTATCTCCTGCGTTCCTTTACGAGCCTAAGAAGCATTTGGATTAGCGGTAGTATGACACCCTGGAATGCTCCGACGGGTAACTTTCTGCGAAGGCTGTAATGAACCTACACAGAATCAACATGTATCGGTCGTCATTCGGAACATTCTTTCGTACTTTGAATAAATATGAACACCGTGCCCCGCATATTTTGCCGAGGATACAGGGGGAAAACAAACAAATGCGGGGTATAACGCATAAAAATTGGCGCAATGCGACCAGTCGTTTACTGTTTTCAGTCAATAAGAGAGAGAGAGAGAGTGAGAGAGAGAAAAACTTTATTTGGTTCCTTCAAGGATTTAGCGTCTCGAGGTCTCGGTCGTCTTGTGCGCCGGCGACTTGGAGCCTCTTCCGGCAAGGGTGGGCCCCTATTCCAGGGCTCCACTGAGCCTAGCTGCCTCACTAGCGTGCTGCACTAAGGCCCTTTGGGACGTGAGCTCGCAGCTGGTAAGCCGACTCTCCCATTGCTCCGCACTCGGGTTATTGTGTTGGTGGAATGATTTATTGTGTTTACATTCCCATGTGACATGATATAGTGTGGAAGCAAGTATAGCCTGGAAGCAAGTAATGTAGTGTAGCTCTTAGTTAGAAACAGCCTGAAAATTGAAATCGTCATTCAGAAGTAACACATGTCTTTAGAAAAAATTCAAGCCAGTGTTCTATTGGTAGTGAAACGGCTCTGCGAGTTCGACCATGGTAATTTTCACGAGCATATCTACGACAAGTCGTGATTACACAGTGAAATCCTACAGTTATACCTGTAAAATGTTTGATTATATTTCTGATGGCGATAAGAGACTGAGACTGCAACGCTGGAATGGACAGAGATTAAATAGTTCCAGCATTTGATAATCCAACGATTTCCTGCCGTGAGGCGCACCACTTGTCGGGCAGGGCTTATTATAATACTTTATCCGGACCTCCCCCCCCCCCCCCAACCGCAGTTCAAGTGTAACAGGCTATATAATATATAAGTATATAATATAGTATATATTATATACTTATAAGTATATAATAGCTGTGTCTTACCAGTACTCACCTACGGGGCAGAAACCTGGAGGCTTACTAAGAGGGTTCTACTCAAATTGAGGACGACACAACGAGCTATGGAAAGAAGAATGATAGGTGTAACGTTAAGGGATAAGAAAAGAGCAGATTGGGCGAGGGAACAAACGCGAGTTAATGACATCTTAGTTGAAATCAAGAAAAAGAAATGGGCATGGGCAGGACATGTAATGAGGAGGGAAGATAACCGATGGTCATTAAGGGTTACGGACTGGATCCCAAGGGAAGGGAAGCGTAGCAGGGGGCGGCAGAAAGTTAGGTGGGCGGATGAGATTAAGAAGTTTGCAGGGACGGCATGGCCACAATTAGTACATGACCGGGGTTGTTGGAGAAGTATGGGAGAGGCCTTTGCCCTGTAGTGGGCGTGATGATGATGATGATGATGATGAGGCTGATTGTGGTTTAGACTACGGATATACGGCTCTCAACAGAAACAAAGAATTGGGCATGATGCAAGTTCCGCAAGCTGGCAGTTTGTTAGGGCGGGAACTGCCCAGCGCCAGGCGTTAACCGTAACGCGAGCGTGTACGGCCAATCCCGGCGCCTCGTCCGCTACAGGGTGTCCCGAGAAGGCACACAAGACAATCGTGATTGTACAAGCAGAGATATGCGTAGTAAAGGAAAGGATTACTTATGTGGTCACTCTAATAAGAAAGAAAATTTAGCTTCAGCTGTAATTTTAATGGAGTTTCCAGCGTGCTGCCCGAAGTGCCAGTGCTCGCTTTCAAAAGTGGGGGGTGGGGGGGGGGGGCAGAGGAGGAATGGCATACTTGCCCCCAACGTTTGGCAGTGGGGGGGGAGTGCACCCTTGCCACCCCCCCCCCCGGTATATACGCCTATGCAGACAGTCAGTCTATTTAGGCTAATCACGATCACTCGCAATAAAATATTGTTAAGACACGTAGCTCAGCAGTGAGTACTGTTTTGTACTTTTTTGTACGCGGCGCCTTGCATTTTCTCATCCAAATAAATCTGCAGTGCGTTTCCTTGCAACATCCTTGATCAAAGGTGGCATGCACCATCTGCCGCGATCATTCTAAAATGAGAAAAAAAAACATATATTTATCTTTCTTCGCTATCACCGCAGATGATGTTGTCGCAAATATATTCACAGATATTGATTGACTAACAAGGCTAAAAAAATTAAATTATGGGGTTTTACTTGCCAAAGCAACGATCTGATTATGAGAGACGCCGTAGTGGAGGACTCCGGAAATTTGGACCACCTGGGGTTCTAAGTATACGGATGTTTTCGCATTTCGCCCCCATCGAAATGCGGCTGCCGTGGCCGGGATTCGATACCGCGACCTCGTGTTTAGCAGCCCAAGGCCAATATGTCTACCTTTCTATAGAGTTTAAATGATTACGCAAGACTGCGTCTCCTCCGAAGAACCCCGAGTTTGCGAACAAACTGCTGTTTTGTTCCTAAGCTCATTGTGTGCTTGCTAAAGAATGCTGTATAAAGTGCAGCAGTGTAATCACAGAAATCATATAATGTTAGTGCCCGGACGTAAAAATTATTTAATAATAATGTTGAGAAGGCTGCACATTATTCCCGAACTATATGATATTCAATTACTATTTGATTCTGTCTCAAAAACCTTTGTTCGCAAACGCCTAGGATGCTTAAAAATCGGCACGCGTCGTAGAAATTCAACATGTAGTTTCGTACTAAGGCAAGTAAATTGAGCAGGAACGCATATGTTAGGTTAAGGGCCTGTCTTTATAGAGTTAGCATATATGTTTAAAAGTGTCAGACGTAAAACTTGACTTATAAGTGGTGTCCAAGACCCGCGTTTTATGGCGTGAATTTGGCTCTCAATATCTCTTCCACCCCATTGAACCAGCAAAAGCCTGGCCTTTAAGACCCACATTTTAAATCTAGAGGAAGCCTTTCTATGAGGTGTGAATTCTAGTATGACGCGTTTTCGGCTCTGGATAGGTGGATGGGTGCTATATGCGACCCCTTTGGAAGTGGGTGGTGGGTAGCGCCCTCAAGCTCTTGTTATTTTATTGCCGAATGTCTGCCTAACATCTGCACGCTTGGAGCGACGCCTGTCACCGGCAAAAGATGTCTAGAGCGAGTGGGGCTTGTTAGATACGGGACCTTTTCCTGAGCCTCCTTCGAGTTCACCAGACCACATCGAATCGCGTCACACCTAGTTAAGGAGCGCAGAAGCACATCTACCACGTTCCCGAGGAGCGGCACGTCCAAACAAGTTGGCGTCCCCCACCTGATGCGCCGCATGTGGAGCTGTTGTCCCACTGCTTGACTCTTCCCGAAAGTGTAGCGGGAGCCTGGTACTGTTCCAGGTAACGTGGGTCCCGAGCAAAGCTGCTTTGCTGCTCTGAAAGGTCGCTCGAGAACAAACTGCCTGCCCCCGCTGTGCGCTTGCAAGCCGCGAGGCAAGACGACTGTAATGCACCGTGAAGCCAGGGCAGCAACCCCACCATTCGCCTTTGGGACGGCAGTTGCAGACCAGGAAGGCAATACCGCAGTGAAGTACTCCCTTGGACATGTGGAGACAATGGAGCGACCCTCTGCGCCGGGTGTGACTTACATTCGCACGGGCGCCTACCATTGGCCGAAAATGACGCCACCTGAGCGGGCTCGCCGATTGGCCGAACGGGACGTGACTTCGAGACACCGAAGGGGTTAAAAGCCAGAGATCGGGAGCAGCAAGGGAGAATTCCTTCATTCATCTCTTTCGAGCTTCTTGCCACGGGCCGCAGCGTCCGAGTTGCTGCCGGCGCCAAATGACTTTATGACTGTTAATTTCTTTACACTCTCACTGTAAATAATGTAAGTAAACCTCCAGTTTTCATCTCAAAGTCCTCCTCAACCTCGGCCAACTCCCGCACCCAACGGCAAGGTACAAAATCTGGGGGACAGCAATTGGGATTGTCCTCCAGATCCAACAGGCTATACTAATTCAGGTAAAACCAAATTAGGAAGGCCCACTAAGCTTCAACAAGACACTACCTCACCAGAACAGGAATTGGCCTATCTGGTGCAGTATTCGGCGCCGCTTCCCAAATGGCTTCCTCAATTACCTAATGGTCATCAGTCCCCAGCAGCTGCGGAGCATCTGACCAAGGCGGCGGTCAGACCTGTAAAGCAACAAAGCGTGCTAAGAATCTCTGGGTCCGGACAGGCCGCCAATGGAAACGGACCATTGCAACACTCGAACCCTCTTGAGTGAGGCTAGCTTAGCAGGACTCTTTGAGGAACTATCAGACATTGTTTGGGATATCATCGGCCTTAGTGAAATTAGAACTGCTGAAGCTTATACATTGCTGAATAACGGACATGTCCTCTGCAATAGAGGCCTCCTATACATAAGAAGCAATACGGGGTAGAATTCGTAATCCATACGGACATAGCGGGCAACATTTGCGAATTCTACAGCATTAATGACAGGGCAGCTGTAGTCGTAATCATGTGTAGTTGTATTCGTAATCAAACTTAATAAGAGGTATAGATTAAAGGTAGTACAAGCCTACGCTCCAACATCCAGTCACGATGATGAGGTAGTAGATCAGTTTTATGAAGATGTTGAATTAGCGATGAGAAAAGTGCAAACTAAGTATGCTGTAGTAATGGGCGACATCAATGCAAAAGTGGGGAAAAGGCAGGCTGGTGAACAAGCAATTGGCAACTACGGCGTCGATTCAAGGAACGCTAGAGGAGAGATGCTGTTAGAATTCGCAGAAAGGAATAAGCTTCCAATAATGAACACCTTATTCAGGAAGCGTATCAACAGAAAGCGGACCTGGAAAAGCCCTAGAGGTGAAACAAGAAATGAAATCAACTTCATACTTTCTGCTGATACCGGCATAGTGCAGGATATAGAAGTAATAGGGAGGGTAAAGTGCAGTGATCATAGGTTAGTGGGGGCTAGGATTCACCTCAATTTGGAGAGAGAAAGAGCAAAATTGGTCAAGAAGAAACAGGTCAACCTAGAGGCAGTAAAAGTAAAAGCAGACAAATTCAGGCTGGTACTTGCAAACAAATATGCAGCCTTAGAATAGAGAGATGATGGTGACATAGAGCTAATGAATGAAACCGTTACTAGGTTGGCTTCAGATGCAGCAATTGAGTGGGAGGCAAGGCACCAAGGCAACCAGTAGGCAAGTTCTCCCATGTAACAAAGGACTTAATAAAGAAACGGCAAAAAATGAAAGTTTCCAACTCAAGAGATAGGATAGAATTCGCGGAACTGCCAAAACTGATCAACAAGGCGAAAATAAGTGATATTCGAAACTATAACGTCAGAACGACTTAATAAGCCGTAAAAAGTGGATGCAGCCTGAAATCAGTTAGAAAGAATCTTGGCATAGGACAAACCAAGATGTATGCTGTCAAAGATAAGCAGGGTACTATCATCAGCAATCTCGAAGATATAGTAAAAACAGCGGAAGAACTCTATACTGACCTGTACAGTACCCAGAGCAGTCAGGATACTTCAATTAGAAACAGCAATGAACAGGATACAGAAACTCCTCCTATAACTAGCGATGAGGTAAGAAGTGCCTTGCAAGACATGAAACGAGGAAGAACGGCAGGAGAAGATGGAATAACGGTCGATTTAATCAAAGATGGAGGAGACACAATGCTTGGAAAACTAGAGGCTCTTTATACGAAGTGTCTATCTACTGCAAGGGTCCCAGAAAACTGGAAGAATGCAAACATTATACTAATCCACAAAAGGGGAAACATTAAAGAATTGAAAAATTATCGGCCCATTAGCTTACTCCCAGTATTATACAAAATATTTGCCAACATAATCTCCAATAGAACAAGGGCAACACTGGACTTTAGTCAACCAAGGGAACAAGCAGGCTTCAGGAAGGGATACTCTACAATGGATCACATCCATGTCATTAATCAGGTTCTCGAGAAATCCGCAGAGTACAATAAGTCTCTCTATATGGCTTTCATAGATTACGAAAAGGCATTTGATTTAGTAGAGATACCAAAAGTCATAACGGCATTATATATACGTAATCAAGGAGTACATAAATCTTACGTAAATACCTTGGAAAATATCTACAGAGGTTCTACAGCTACCTTAATTCTACACAATAAAAGCAGGAAGATACTTAGAAAGAAAGGGGTCAGACAGGGAGACACAGTCTCTCCAATGCTATTCACTGCGTGCTTGGAAGAAGTATTCAAGCTATAAAACTGGGAAGGCTTAGAAGTAAAAATCGATGGCGAATATTTCAGCCACCTTTGGTTTGCCGATGACATTGTTCTATTCAGCAATAATGCAGACGAGTTGCAGTAAATGATTGAGGACCTTAGCAGAGAGAGTGTGAGAGTGGGGTTGAAGATTAATACGCAGAAGACAAAGATAATGATAAATTGCCGGGCAAAGGAACAAGAGTTCAGGATCGCCAGTCGGCCTCTAGAGTGTGTGAAGGAGTACGTTTACCTAGGTCAATTAATCACAGGGAACCGTGATCATGAGAAGGAAATTCACAGAAGAATAAAAATGGGTTGGATCGCATACGGCAGACATTGCCAGCTCCTGACTGGAAGCTTACCATTATCATAGAAAAGGAAGGTGTGCGATCAGCGCATTTTAGCAGTGCAGACATATGGAGCAGACTTGGAGACTGACAAAGAAGCTTGAGAACAAGTTAGGGATCTCACAAAGAGCGATGGAACGAATATTGGTAGGCATAACGTTGAGACAGAAAGATAGTGGTTTGGATCATAGAGCAAACGGTATAGACGATATTCTAATTGACATCAAGCGAAAAAAATGAAGCTGGGCAGGTCATGCAATGCGCCTTTAGCTAACCGTTAGACCATTAGGGTTACGGAATGGGTACCAAGAGAAGGGAAACGCGATTGAGAACGACAGAAGACTAGGTGGAGCGATGAAATTAGGAAATTCGCGGGCGCTAGTTCACTCTGAAAACAGTTGCACCCTTTGGGGTGTATATTTGCCACACAACGATAATCGTCATCTGTCTTTCCCGCATTTCCTTTCTTTAACGCTGCGAGCCCGGTACTTCAAAGTCACGAACGGCATGCGCGTTATCAGCATGACAGAGCCTTCTCGACAGGAAAGTAACGAGCGCAGCGTCTTCAAGAAAGGAAACGCAAGCAGGAAAGATGACGATTATCGTTGTGTGGCAGATATACACCCCAAAGGGTGTAAGCTTTTTTTTTAGAGTGTTAGAATCGGTTGGGCGCAGGATAGGGGTAATTGGAGATCGCAGGGAGAGGCCATCGTCCTGCAGTGGACATAAAACAAGCTCATGATGATGATAATGTCCTACCTATGTTAAAAAAGAAAAAAGAAGGAAAAAAAACACAGATTAATTTCATAACCAAAGTTTCTGAACCCCTATTGTGAACTTTGTTTTTGTACGCCTCCGTTGAAGGTTGTGGATTGTTGGTCAATGTTGTACTCAGAATCGCGTTTGGTGCGTTTAACGGGCAAAAGTATAACCTTTAAGATCTGCATATTAAATCTAGAGGGCACTATCATAGATTCCACGGAGGAAGGAAACTAAGGAGAGGCCCTACCCCCTCCGCGCGCTAGGAGAAAAGTGTGGCGGAAATGACGTAGTAGGTTCTCAATTTTTTGCTGCTTTTTTTTTTTTTTTTTTTTTGCTGTATGGCCACGCCTTTTGGGCCACAATGGCGGCGTTGGTATGGTTTTGAGCGCTCGCACGTGTTGCTCTGGTAGGTTTCGTGCCGTGGCAAAGGCGCTGTGTGGGCAGGTTTGCGTTAGTCACCGTGTCTTGTTGCGCTGTGCTACCTGCACCGTGCTCTGCCGGATGTTACGCGAGAGCGCGCGCTCCGCGCGCGAAACCACGCGCAGCGCGGCGTGGTTTCGCGAAAGATGTAAACAAGAGAGGAGGGTGGCCCAAAAGGCGGAGCATCGCCATGAGCAACGCCAACTTCCGGCTTCACTTTTGCTTCACAAAGAGTGACGTCAGGGCCTCTCCTTAGTTTCCTTCCTTCGTGATAGATTCTCAACATGTCATGGACATGTCATGGACACGTTGAGGATCTATGATAACGTGGACAACAGTAGGAGGAGATTAGAAGATTGGTAGAAGTAAAGTAAGGAAATGTCAAAAAACGGAGCTGTAGAAAAGCAAACTTTGCAATATGGGATCAGAAAATTTGGTTGTGGGAGCTTATAGTGTTTCTTTTTCTTCTTTAATCTAAGTACGACATTACGCAGTATAATAGCAAGAGCTTGGTAGTGCAAACCACCGTACCCCTACAAAGGGGACACCCATAACATCCATCCACCTATCCGACATTTCTGCTGGTATCCAGTTCAATCCAAGCCGAAGCAACTGAAGCTTCCCGCTTGCAGAGCGCGCGAGAAAATCGGTTGGAAACAGCGCTGAAACGTGGGGTTTCGGCGGGTTTCGACCACTCGTTGTTTTCGTGCTTTGGTGAGTATTCACTCTTTGTCACAGGTCTTTCTTCGCATTGTTTAATGTGCACCGCTTGCGTTTTGTTACGGCGCTAAGTTAGGTCAATTGAAAACCTAATCTCGGGACTTACGTGAAAGCAATGACCTCTATCTAGGGATATGTATAATGTTGTGGGTAAAAGAATTGTCAGTTTCGCCAGAATTGTGTCGTTTTGGAGGCAGCTAAATACCAAGCCGCGTCTTGCTACTTCAAGAGTGTCGGTTATGAAAAGACAACGGAAACACGCGTATGAGTGCGCGCGCTGTAACTGTCATCTGAAAGGCGTGCGTTATTTCTCGTCTTATATTCGTTACCTGCCATTACTGCTTGTGTGCTCGTAGCGCAGTACCGGATTTCTCAGTGGTTCGTGTAATAAACACAGCGTGCGTCGTAGAACTGTGCTACGCTAGCGGAAGTAAAACCGCGGCAAATGAATGACAGTACATAGCCTATGGGCTATGGTTAGGGATATAGGTTATGCTGCGGCGGGGGATGATCTTTGACACCGCCACTGTTCATGCTTTAGCCACGCTGGTGAGAAGTATGCGCAGGCATTTATGTGTTTTAGCCATATGAGGCAGCTGCCCAAGCTTTAGAGGGAGCCGTCCGCCAGTAGCTGAGAAGTTAATTTGGCGCCAGAATTGAACACCCCTTACTTGCGACGTCGTGCGAGTCCGTCGTGTTTCGCACGTCTTGCCTATGAACGGAAACTCGCTACCATTTTTATCTGGACCCCTGTGTGCACTTGTGCAATTTTGCGCTGTTTTCAGTATAGAACTTTCCATAGCCAAATATTCCAGCGTAACCTAACCGCACAACCCTTCCCCCTCCTTCCCATCGGGCTGTGCTGCGTCTTCTGGGGCTGCTTTCAGCGTAAAAATCCCTTCACCATCGCAAAAACTAGCGTAGAGGCAAGCTGTTATCCAAGATGCTAGACCTGTAATAAGGATAGTTGGACGGTCTTGTTGTTTGAAAGAAGGGCAGGAGATAAAAAAAAAAAAAAAGGAAATCATATTCGGTGGTCGACGCCAGTGGTGCATGCAAAGGTCTATAGCGATAGCAGACTGTCCTTGGCGCGAGCGGCATTTCTAGGTAAAATTCAATTCCTCAAGCATTTGATATCTGGAGTCGGGCCCTGGCTGAAGAGTTGTTAAAGGCTGGCGCAATACCATAATAGGGGCTGAATAGTCAGGCTGGCGTTTGTTTTGCACATCTAGAATATATTCGGTGCTGAGATCTCGATCTGCTGAGATCTCGATCTCATTATCGGTGCCGTTTTGGTCGGGTGGCCCTATACATAGAAAGTTCGTCCTTCATTTGGCGAGGATGTCCTCTGTGTAGGTAGCTCCGCTCCGCCCGTCTTTCTCTATTAAATAAGTACATGCTCTTTATGACGTCAGTTCATAATCTCAAATGAAGTCTCCTGTGTAAAAAAAAAGCATGTTTTTCTGTATAAGTTATATATGATTATGAGAGTATTGTTCTTGCCACATGGGCCTCCTTTTTTCACCAATGTTGGAATGGTTAAGTCGAAAATCTTGCATGGTTCATGTAAGGAACATGGTGGGGCAGTGGCGGGCATATGTATAATAACTTCCGACAGACCCACCCGATCTTGGGATTTGCGCAGCAATAAAGATTAGTTAACCCTAACCACTGTAACGAGTTTGAGCAAGCTTGTCGAGTGTTGCTTTTGCAAAAGTAGGCTGCGCACAGATATGTTCGACCATCTTATGTCATCGCTGTGGCTTGCGACTTGACTTCCACACTTTCTGCCTTGCCTCGT
Source organism: Dermacentor variabilis (assembly GCF_050947875.1). Lineage (NCBI taxonomy): Eukaryota > Metazoa > Arthropoda > Arachnida > Ixodida > Ixodidae > Dermacentor > Dermacentor variabilis. The sequence goes on from NC_134576.1 coordinate 85,572,859, forward strand.
GACATCCATTGCTTGCACATAGTTATGAAAATTTCCCTGATATACATTCTTGGTAGTCTGATAGTTGCCGTCGTTCACATATTCTCTGGTTGCAGTTATGTTTGTTAGACTATTACATGTGTAAGTGGTGCCTTTTGTGCGTACAAGTCGCCCACAGCTGAGCACAGCCCTGTTACAGTACAGACCACCCAAGGGTTATTGCTGTGCCACTCTTAGTCTCACTCTGCATTGCATTCTGTTGTCAGGCGCACTGCTACGCAGATTGACCAAACGGAAGTGCTCATGGTGTCAGCTAGAATTGCTTGTATGACAGAGAATGGAAAAAAACCCAAGGAGAGGCCTTGAAATCACTCTTCATAAAGCCTCCTCATTACAGCAGCGCATCTAATTTATGTGGAAGCTGCTCATTCTCATGTTGGACGTTGAGTGCATTTCCTCTGGTCTTTGCACTTCACCAACCATGGCCTTGTCAACCGCTGAGGTTGACCAGCTCCCATAGCAACTGTTGCTATTTGCGCCACAAACAATGCGAACAAAAGCTAAATGACATGTGCCTTCCCTAACACTTTCTTCTGACACATCTGGCATTAGTGTGTCCCATGTCAAGTGCCTTGGTTTCTCCAAGCTGTTTGGCATACTTGGTGACGTTTCTTCAGTACTGAGTACTCACCATGGGCTCAAGGCAGCAGAATTAATTAATCTGCTCTGACAAGTGCAATCTACACCTCGTGGTTTTAATGCAGAAGCAGTCTGTGGCAAGGTGTAAGGTGATAATGTGGACTATCACGTTTGTTGACTTGAGGTACGGTGAGGAAGGACTCTAAGGCGAAAGTCATGTTGCACAGGTGGACATATAACTGCAATCTTACACAGCCACAAACTTCGCACGAATTAAGACTGTCTCCTAATGTGCGAAATCCCATGACACAACACACTGCACAGTTCTCGCCCACTAACCCTTGAAGTCCGTCCATCACAGCATACAGCCCAACTGAGTTTGCACGCCGTACGTGGTGGAGTTGGCTTGGGTTGGGTGGGCAGTGGCGGTGACACGGCGACAAGCCATTGGGGTGGTGGCTCAGGATCCCTGGTAGTGCCGGAACTCCGCGAGCACGGGAACCCTGAGAGCACTGGAACCGGCCAGGCACAGGACACAGCAGGACCTTGGCTCGATAGTCTGTGACGAGGCTGCCCAACATTACGCCTGGGTAGCCCTCTCTGGACTTATTGCACGAACCTCCTCAGCTGGTTCAATCCGCCTTCGTGCTCGCAGCTTCCTGTTCGCTCGTGTCTTCTGTTTCTTTTTTTTGCCTTCCGCCAACCCTCGAGCGTGTCCTCTTATTTCCCGCGTTGTGCCACGTCTGCAGTCGTCGTCTTTCACCATAGGTCTCTCGCCATTTCCTGCCTATCTGCTGTCATGTGCCCAGTTCCACAACACTTACACATGTTTGAAAAACTGGATAAGTTTGGGACACAAAGGATGGCTGCTAAATTATGAAGCTTAAAAGTGCCCTAAAGGCAAATATTCAACACACCTAGATCTTTATTTTACCTTCTAGGACCTTCTCCCATTGTTTGATTTCAAAAAGGTCATTGTAGTATTAGAAACTGCTCCTTTGTCTAGCACATGTCTTCTTTTTGCCCCGAGATAAGTCTGCTTCTTGTCAGTATGATAGAGTTGAAATTTTTTTCTGGACGAAATTTGATTTGCCATCCCCTTTGTGTGCTCAGTTTGCCTTGAGACCTACTGAGAATGCCTCACTCGCATGGTATGTTTGTACATTGTGGGGTCTGGGGCCCTGAATACATGGCTTTCAACCTGCTTTGATTTACAAAATGAATTCCAAGTTTTTTACTTAATTTTCCACATGCAGGGGCTGTGCAGCACAGAAATGTCAAAGAGGCATCAGAATGGCTTTCAACATGACTTGGATGAAGACGTTAGGCCATCCTCAAGCAAGAGACCCAGAAGCGAGATTCTGCAAAGCTCACAACCCCTTTTGCCGGTAAAGTAGCATATGTTGAGCTAGGCTGTGCATAACCTCTTATAGATGTGTGATAACACGGGGAGTGAATGTAGGTCCAGTGCATCCTTGGTCCTCAATTTTTGTGGCGTGGCAGAAACTTTGCCCAGCAGCAAATGCATCTACGATTGGCTGACATTAAGAGGAAGCTTTAGCTCGGGTGCTCCTATCTAAATACATGTAAAAGGAGAATTCGTTTTTCTCGGCAACCACTGCACCAAATTTGGCGAGGTTTGTTGCATTTAAAAGAAAATCTTGAAATCTAGTGACTGTTGTTCTTGAATTTTTTATTTTGGTCGTCAATTTTTTATGAAAAAGTTACAAAAATTAAGGTTTTCAGAAAATGAAATAAGTAAGTTTACAACTCTAACTCAGCAATGAAAAATAATATCACAATTATGTTAATTGCATCTAATAGTACATGCAAAGTTGACAAAATTGACATTTTTTGAGATTCACATGTAAATATCAAAAAAATTTAGTAACACGGAAATACAGCTTTTGCAGAACCCTTGTACACAACGTAACAAATTCACATAAGATATAAATTGACTTATCTATTTTGTCTGCTTTGAATGATCTACTGGATGCCGTTCATAGAACCACGACATCTGTTCTTGGTGCAGAGCTATTAATTTGTAAACTTCGTGCTTCTGTTATTTTTTTTTTCAAAATTTCAAATTTCTGAAAATCTTTTTAACAATATTCAGACCCTAAATCGAAATTACGCTTCTAACAGTCACTAGGATTTAATTTTCTCTCTCAAATGCAACAAATTTCATTAAAATCGGTCCAGGGGTTATCTCGGAAAAACGTTTTTGCATTTTACATGTACTTGAGTAGGGTGCGTCGGAGTTGGGCTCGAGCTAAAGCTTCCTCTTGATGTCAGTCTGGTCAGTGTGCATCTAAAATATGACTGATGCTTTCCTCCATTTCATGCACTTCGGGCAATGCTATGAAGGCAATGCTACTAACTGCGCGCACGTGTGGCCATAATATTGCGCGCCATGTGTGAAAGTCATAGCATCATGCAATTTGATGTAACTGTAAGTCGTACTTTCGTGCCACAGAAAATCGCCCAGTTATCGCGTGGAAGACGTTCACAGATTTGAATCTGTTTACTGCCGAGCTATTTAACCCTGTGAGGCACCAACTATTTCTATTGCTTAAAATTTTACTTCCATCGCATTTCTTGCATCTTCAGAATCATAAAAAGTGTACAGCTGCAGAATACATCATAATTTTTAATTCTTAAGCAAGCTTTGTCAAGATTACAGAATGTGGACTCCATGTGAAAACTTGCTGCACGTACATCAGGTATAAGAATATAAACTATTTCATGTGTAGTGGGCTTGAAATGCACCTATCCAGCCACTTTAAAATTATACGTGGTACAACTCATGAAAAACAATGAAAGAAGTGAACCTGCTACATACAACATACATCAAGCAAGAACACACAACTGTCTACTTTCCCACTCATTTTACTAGAACATTTTGCAGGCGTTATTCAGACTTGCAGCACAATTTCAATCAGAAGTATGTCAAGACGTATGCGGCACATTTTAGATATTATTGCTACCATCAATGGTTTTGCTGTTGATGCACTATTCTTGTCATACACAATTGTGTACATGGCGGCTTAAAGCGTTAAGGGGCACATTCCTGTGACCAGTAGCCGTGGTGCACTTATTGCGGTTGCAATCAAAACATGGTATTTCTCTTACTTGAAGTGCCAATTGTGCACAAATAGTTGATTTGACGTAACTTTACCTCTGCAAGTTGTATAGTATGTGAAGACGTTCACATTGAGATGTGGATGGAGACTCCTTGACTACTCTGCCTGCTCAGCTTCTGCAGTATTGCCTTCCAAGTATGAAACAGTGTGCATGGCGATGACCAGAAACTGCCCTAATTTCGGACTGTGTGCATCTTAGCACTAAGTTACATTTAGACTTCGTGATTCTGTGTCCACAACAGCGACCGTCGTACTATTGATAAGCGATTTTCTTGCGACAGCAATTACATATGCGCACTTGAGGTGCATTCATGCCGCTGCCCTTGTTATGCTCTCCCAATGATGACGCGTGTAAGGCTCGGGCGCTGAGGTTTAGAGGGTCTACGGAGATGCAGAGTGCATTTGACTACAAACACAGCGAAGCAAAGTGGGCAAACCATCAACAATGTGTGCAATTGCCTCAGGCAGAGCCAGGTTAGCGCTGTAAGCACACTTGCATCCCTGCTGAGCTGTTGTGTGTATGCTCTCGTCTGAACGGTAAATCTCAGGCTAATGCTATGCTATATTTTGCTAGGCGCTGACTAGCGGGGATCATTTTCAGTGATTCTCATCTCGTGCACCATTGAAGTGTGGGGCCGGCAGCATCACTGGTGGCACTCATCATGCCAGCATTGTGAGACACCTGGTAACTGCCATGGCGCTGTACCTTGCGCTCAGCAGCAGTTGCCTCACATACTGTGTTGCGCCAACATGTCGCACCCGCGTATAATTAGAACATCTGAGAAGTTCCAGCGCAGCACTGAACTTCACTGTCATGGTCAATGCATCGCCCTTTGGGGCAGAAGTTTAATTGCAGTGCAATCTTGACAAATATAGTGTGATAACATCGCAGTTATACTAATTCAAATAGATTTCAGAAATCACTACTTAATTCAAATCAATCATTTCAGCTGATTTTAAACTTTCTGGTTTACTGTGACAGTGGAATGCAGCCAACATGGCATGTAGTATATTCGTAATGTGCTGCACTTGATAACTGGGTTGTTTTGTATGTACAAATTACAATGTGGTGTCAAATGTACTCTGGTCTAATGTATCTCTCTTTCTACACTTACTTTGTTCAATTCTCTCTTAAAATTTGATAAGTGGGTGCATTTTGATTTGTAATAATCCAATATTTTGCTATGGACCACATATTCTTAAATTTTAAAAATTCAGCTTGCTGATAGTTTAGTCAAATAATGTTCAGTTCTTAGATGTTTTAATTATGTAGTGTATTGTAATTTAAGGGGTACAGCCATGTGACTGGGCTGAAATTGACCGATTTCATGACGACTTTTACTGTGTCACCACTGCCTTAAAGCATACCATTAGTAGTGGTTCCTAGCTGGCCGAAGGCCAACTACAGGGAGGTGCATATGTTGTGTGTGTAATACGATAAACCTGCTTAGCCCTCCAGATCGAAAGTGGAGGAGGTGAGAATAACAAGATCCTGCAATAGGAGTGGGCTTGAGCCGACACACCCCTGCAACGTCATCCTGAAGTGCACTAAAAATATACACAATGGCGTTGTCCTTGGCCCTTGTCTTAATGTTGCCTTGAACCCGATTAGAGCAGGAAAGTGTTGACAACTGCTGCAGCAGTGTTCTAGAACGTTCACTTTTGGGTATATTGTGCATCACTTTTGCAGTACTACGTTAGGGGTATCACTATTGTGCGATTTTGCAACTTGGCAGCAAATGTGTCATAGTCTACAGGCAGCATTGTACCTCACACAGTGTTACGGTCACTGTTGTGCACAAGACCCATCTGTTCGATGCCCTGTCACAAGGAGTTATGCAAAAGTGATTGTATATCCAATGTTATCATCTGAGAATACTGCCCCTATAATCATGGTGTCAACAGTGCCGTTGCACATGCACTCTGAATGTTGGGAAATTGGGCTATTGTCTCGTTTGGGAATGACACCTGAATGGGTGGTGATATTGCTGGGTTGGGAAAAGGAGCCATGGGTAAGTAAACTAGACTATAAACTTTGCACCTTTTTCTCTCCAGCCCGAACATGCCGTTGGCATCATCGAGTCAGTACACCTGAAGAACTTCATGTGCCACAGCAAGTTAGACTTCACCTTCTCGGAGCAGACAAACTTCATCGTCGGCAGAAATGGAAGTGAGTGACAGGCTGATTTCAGTGGCTTCTGCCTCTTCGCCTTGGCCAGAAATCAGTGCCACTGCTTTTAGAACAGACGTCATAAGCCCATTTCAGAAAGTGTGATATGCCAGTGATATAGTGTGTGCGTTGTTGCAGTTGCTTCAGGCAAATTGTAGGCTTTTTCATGCAGGTAATTTTTCAATGGATGATGACGCTGCTCAACTCCTATGGCAAACTTACTTGTGTGGCATGAACAGGGAACCAGTAACAGCAGGTCTTGTCAAACACTTCATAGTTGATGGCCAATGTTCTTTGGATGCAATAATGAGTCCAAACATTAAAAATAGGGGCTGGCATAGATTTAAAGATTTAACATATATTTTCTGGTGTCTAAGTCGCAGCTTTGTACAAGACATACCCACTACTTTTCGATACATTTGAAGAAAAAATTGGTATATAAGATGTATCTGTGTATATAAAACTTGCCTGTTTTAGCTTAGTTGGCATCATCAAATGTGATTACGCAAGGCACTAAATTTCTGTACACATTATTATGAGCTACAGATTCTGGCAGAGTAAAACTTTATCTGCCCTCTTAGGCGCAGGAAAACTGACGTTTATTTCACTGCACTTAAAATCGTCAAAGGCCTCATCCTTCGATGCACTGAAAAAGTTCAGCCACTTTGGTGGGCAGTATCGTTGGGTTACTGTGACAGCCTCTGAATAATTTGTATGTGACGTTGTAAGCATGTTTCAGCATGTTGCTGGCATTGCCTCTGCGATGTGGTGTGCTATGACTGAACACAATGATCACATCACTTGGCACCCCTGAAATGCATACAGAAAGCAAAATGGCAACTGGAAGCTGAACTGCTGTGACAGACGCCCTAGCTGAATGAATGAAAACATTGTTTTCTTTCTGAATGCTAGTGGGCAGGGGATCCACACCTAGCTGAGACTTCTCGCGCGAGTAACTGATGATGATGTTAGCCAAGAGGTACATTTTTCTTTAACGGGCATATGTCCAGCACCAGAATGTAATGACCAAAAATTGTGGTTCCTCTCTCTTACTTATTGAGTTAGCCTCATGGCTTTACCGTCTTTAAAAAGAAACTACGTTATAATAGCAAACTAGTATGTGTCGCCTGAAATCACGGAGGCACCTATATCACGGAGGGTGTAATGGCGTCCCTTACAGCGTCACTGCACCTGCTGTGCTATGGTAGCCGCACTACCTACTCAGCGAGCCCTCGGAGCTGGCATATGCCACCACCGTCGCTCCACTGTTAAAACAAACTTCAATTTCTTTCTGCTGTCATGCACGAATGCTGCCATGCATGATTTCTAGTACTCATGAAAGATGCGCATATTGGTCGTACGGGCACACTTGATTTTATGCATGTACAAGGCTCACTGTCATAAGAGACATGTCGACAAAACTTTAGGAAAGAACTGCGTCTTATGCACCTGAAAATTCAGCAATTTAACATAAAAGGAATTAAAATCATTTAACCACTTCAGTATAGCTATGCCAGTCTTCATACATATCCTCGTTGCCATAGTCATCAGTGGAAACTGGGTGGGAAAAACAGGAATGCCGTAATGCTTCATACCTATTTGTGCCTTTAAGGCGTTTCTTCTTGAACTTACTGCTGCGTATGACACTGCATTGGCCCCGTGCCTCTAGAACTGCATGGCGTAAAATTCCGAGCAAGTGACCCTCCTGAGGTGAACGATAATCCAAGAAAGTTTGCGGGAGGGCCCTTGCTCGGTCACAGACCGAAATTAAAAGGGCTGAGGGCCCCAGATCCGGTGGCCATTGATCTAGGCCTATACTGTCTCCCAGTGATCGCAGGCTCACCTGGCTTGCTCGTTTGCTTGTGTCGGCATCGATAAAATCAAATGTATTACAGTTTAAGTGCAACATAATTGTGAACACGTTGTGCTGACCAACGTAGGCTCGTTGTTACAAGCTGCATGCGGTCGGGTCACAAACGCCCCCGGTCTCCGATTCGACAGCCCAGCGAGCTAAGCCTGCTGGCTCCTACTCATTGGTGGCTCTCAACAAAGCCGACACTGCGAATGTGACCTTGCAGAAACACGTCTACACTGCTCGCATAGCGTGTTTATATTGGCACCTTTTGTTTAAAATGAGAGATCTCTGCAAACATGTTTGTTATCACTTTATTTGCAACGTCATTCCGAGCATCCATGCAGGTTCGCCGGTTCTGGGCGGAGCTATGCACGCTCGCTCATTTGCACCATAACACGGCAAGTCAGACGCTGACGCATATCCGAAGTCTGAGTCTGACTTCGCATGTTTGACCAAAATGGCGACTTGCGAATGCTATGGCGTGGCTATGGTAAAGGGTTCTAGAAGGAGCTATGGCTATGCAGATACCTGGCTATGGTGAACTGTCAGGCCTTGGTAGAAGTGCAGCTAAACACTAAATTTCTTTCTCGCCAAATTTTTTCATTTTATGTAATTTAACGGGCAATTTCATAAAAAGTTGACAAAAAGCTAGCCAAGCGGTCCGGTGAACATGCATGAAGTGGTGAACAGGGTGAAGAAAGGGAGGGGGCGCTTGCTTAGTTGCGGGTGCTAATTTCAAATCCCTCGAAAGTGGAAGGGGGGGGGGGGTGGAGGGCGCTTGCACAGAAGTTTCCAGTAGCCGGTACCCGTGATCGCATCGTTAGTGACCATGGTGTCGACTGCAGTGGGTGTGGTGAGCAGCAGTATCGTTTCGTTAATATTAGCAAGGTTTTAGGATAGTAAAATTCTAGATTGATATGGTAGCTCACACAGACCATGTGACTAAGTAGTTTGCTGCTACACCAACAAAACGGGTTGGGTATTGGTGACTATCAGCATCATTATTTGAATGTAAAGTGAGGCTACAGCACCACTGGCAAGTGCAACTATTCCGATGTCTTTCAGCATTAAAAACTGCAGACTTCAAAAAATTAAGATTACATTAGTTTTTCAATGTTAATTTTCTTAGGTAGCCTGCCTAGTGCCATGACTTGATCGCGACAGTATGGCAATGTTTTACTTGCTGGTTCTTACACAATGCTCTTTTCTTTTTCCTTTTTTTTTCCAGGTGGGAAAAGTGCAATCCTCACATCCCTAATCATCGGCCTTGGCGGCAAAGCGAATACTGCGTCCCGTGGGACCAGTGTAAAAAGCCTTGTGGAAACTGGAAAACGGTGCGTCCTGTTCCTCTGTGGCGGCATTGTGAGAGTGTGGGAGCCCTTTAAACGAAAAACAGCCTACTAATTTCTGTTACCCTGCTGTTCCACATTGACTTTGGTGGAAGAGCTTGTTTAAATGCGGTCATTGAATTAGCTACCATAATCGCATTCCCAGGGCTAGGTCTAGTGCTCACACACTACCAATTGATCTGCTGTCCAGTGACCAACCTCCCATACAGTTTCTTGGGTATTTGGCTATTTGGTTGGGCTGTTGCAGATTATATAGTTTATTTAAGTATATTGTTTATAATGATTATATATATAGATAACGAAGTATCCAGGAATGTGGATGGGCGGACGGCCACTGCAGTTGCTCATTTGGTAGAGCGACTTCCACTGGCAGCAAGTTGTCTTTTCTACCACTTTGGTTTTCCTTCTTTATTATTTCTACATATCAATTAAAAAATTTCCGAGTAATATCCCCCTATGATTTCCTTGACTTCATTATCTCTGTTGGCTTCATGTGCTTGCTGGATTGACACATTTTTACGGTACTTTTGAGAAATTCTAGATCAGACAAGAAAAAACAAAATGGGAACTTGTGCCTCATATTTGCGAGAATAGGTGCATGGATAACTTTCACTGAAAAGTTAAGCAAGGAAAATGCAGAAATTCTGAGAATTGTCTGCTAACGCATAAGCGTTTCTTGGCTCGGCTGTGACTTCGTTTTTGCTTACTTGCTTTTCCTAGCTTATGCGCGTCTATCAATGGCCTTTCCGGTGGCAAAGAGTGCTTAGGATTTAGTAGACAACTGTCAGATTTTCTCACCGCATTCGGCCCCTTCAATGCAATCGTACCAATTGAGCCGAACTCCGGGCACGAGCGCTATTTGACGCAGCAGAGCTGTTGAAAGGAACACCAGCTGTCGCAGTAGCGCGTGAAGCATTGCGTGAGGGGAAAGTGCATTGCCATGATGCCATGTCACTCTCGCTGTCCCTTACGCAAGCCTGTGTTATGCACGCGTTCCTTGTCCACACAAGCTCTCGCCTGCATTTTGACTGCACCTTGGTAAGGTCCAATGAAGATGCGCCAAGCGTCTAATGCACTCACAAGTGCCCCCGGGGTGTTCATAACTTGAAGGACGCTGAGCAGCATTCAATTGGACATTGGGCCACTCCAAAATCTCAAGTCTGCCCACCCCCAGATTTCAACTGGGCCCACCCCCGGATTTCAACTTGGCCCACCCCCGGATTTCAACTTGGCCCACCCCCAAATTTCAACTTGGCCCACCCCTAGATTTCAAGTTGAGCCACATCCAGATTTCAATTGGTCCACGTTAAAGGGACACTAAAGGCAAATATTAAGTCAAGCTAAAGTGATAGATTAGTACTCGAGAATCTCTAAGGCGTCAGTGTTATTGCGAGCACAGCCTTAGTAATCGAGAATTTGAGGTAAATACAGGACACGATTAGACTCCCCCGGGACATTCAAGTAATTGCCCTATGACGAAGGCACTCTTCACTTAAATTTTGTCACCAGTACTCAACCACTCGCTATAAAAAGATCACTGTATTGTGTCACAACACGAAAGATGATTCTCCTTCACCAGTTCTTTCATTTTTAAAAAAAAAGAACTCATTGACAATACTCTTGACAACGATGCGGGTGGTTGAAAGGTTTCGTTATTGCTCGACTCTGCACCGCCCCCGCTTTCGCATATCAATAGTTTCGTTATTGCGTAGGGTTGCGCTTGTCTTGCCAACTTGTGAAACTCAAACAAACTGGAAGTAGCAGAGATTCCACTTGCACGTGATGTTGCAGTATGCCCGAATGGTCCACGCCACTTGACCAAAAGCAGCTCAAAAGAATACTACTCTGCCTTGGCTTGGATTCTCCATAGCCACGCATTGGCATTTTGTTCAAAACAGCTTACCATCGTCTGTCTCTCGGGCACCGTTTTACTCAACGACGGCAGCAAAGGGCAGTGATAGCGAATGCAACGTCGCCACTCCATGGTGAGGTGGTAGGACGTTTAAATTGCGAGGAAGGTATTCGGATTTTTAAGATATTTTCGTAAACTAAGTCTTGGCACGAAAGAAGCGTTGTGAGGTTTCTGGAATGGTATTTAAACAGTCCATGTTGACTTAGTATTTGCCTTTAGTGTCCCTTTAAAATTTCAAGTTGGCCCACCCACAAATATTAAGTTGGCCCCCACACTCGAATTTCAGTTGGCCCACCCCCTACTATAATCTTCTCAATACATTTCGTAAAGTAGCCCTATGTATCTCTAGAGGTGTTCTTATCTCTTTTTTGTGTAAATTGTTTCTTATTGCTTAAAAGCTACCAATCATCTACATTTAAACTATCATAATGATTAAATCTGTTAACTTTTGCAATTGCACATTTTTGTGCAGATACAAGGCGCTACACATTTCGCGTGACCGGGCTAGGGAGCTCGCCAAAGAATGCTTATGCATTAAAAGACATTCTACAGCAAGGGGTGTGTTAGTTACTTTCCCGCAACATTCTCAGCATTGCTGTAGTGGCAGTAACATCGTCAAAGGAGTACCAACACATTTTATGTTGTAAAAACCGTACCAAACGCATCTCACATGTAAACGAATTGCCCTTGCCACCTATGAAGGTTGGGATGCACCTATAAAGTGCTCTATGGACTATTGATACTCCCCTGAACCAACACCTTTATAAGTGTTGGTGCTGCCGTGATTGGAGCAGTGGCCCTTTCATCAGCTATTGACACTCCTGCAAATGGTGTGTGCATAGTAAAAGTTTAGAACAAATTTTAAATCCTGAACAAGTGCACGAAATAGGTGAAGTAGCTTAATGCTACGGGTAGAGCCGTAGAGGAAGCAAAATTGTAACCATGCCTTAGTGTTCTTGGTACCTCATTTATCTTGCCCTTATTCGTGGAGCCATGCTTTTGTTTTGATTGTAAATCGAGCCCCTCTCCCCTCCCCCCCCCCCCCAACCAACACTTCGTATTTTCAAGTTTAAAAAAAGAGGTACACTTACTATCTTGTAAATACGGTACACTCTTAAAACTATTGCACCCTTTGGGGTGTATGTTTGTCCCACAACAATAATCGTCATCTGCCTTGCTTGCGCTTCCTTTTTTGAAAACTCTGTGCTCGCTACTTTCCTGTCCAGAATACTGTGTCACACTGATAACGCGTAAGCTGTTCGTGACTGGGAACTACCAGGCTCGCAGCATTAAAGAAAGGAAACGCGGGCAAGACAGATGACAACTATAGTTGTGGGACAAGACAAGCCCCAAAGGGTGTAATTTTTTTAAGAGTGTATACAGGGTGTCCCAACTATCTGCACCACGATTTAAAAATATGCAAATGCCACGTAGCTAGACAGAACCAAGGTAATGTTTTCCATTGCTTGGAGATACACAGATTACTGTTTGCTTTCCTCCGGATGACATAGTCTTAATTAAGCAGCTTCTTGAACATTATTACTAGATGAAAAGTGTCAATGAGAAAATCACAGAGCAACGTAAAAAAAACTCCCGATAGAGCTTTCTGTTGCTCAATACGTGCTACCCGTGGTGGTCGACCTGCGCCATTTTCTTACAATTTGACTTACCTGCAAGTGACTGCGCTCGAGTGTCATTTGCGCCAGATGTGCAGAAGTGTGCTATTTCTGCGTTTTCATCGTAATGTAATCTTTTCAATAGGGTTATGCAACTGCAGTCAACGACGGACTTTCTGGACGCTCGATAATTCAGACGCCGTTGCGGCACTGCCACCTACCCCATAGACTCTGTGTATTGAACGGCTGAAATTTCAGACGCAAAAGCCCTTCGCCGTCCGATTTTCCGGACTTTTTTCCAGGACCGCAGGTCGAAACGGCATTAATCAAAGCCACCACCGCCGCTATTTTTATTATCTTGCCACCTTGAACAGGGGCTCTCGCATGCAGATCCGCTGGCAGACGTAGCCACCACTGTGGCAACGCTAAGCCTAGCTGCTTTGAAGTTCGCAACCAAGCGTCTTGCTGTTCGGTGACGTGTTTTTCATTAAATCAATTCGCCACTGTTAGCAGGCGCCAACACTCCGCCTTTGTAATCCTCGCCAATGGCTTCGAAGCTCGGAAAGCACGACGCGTTGCATAATGGCAGTGTCCAAAAGTCAGCTTCGCCTCAACATAGCAGTGTTAGGGGATGAAGCATAATCCAAGTATTGCAGTGAAGCATACCAAGAGTGGCAAGGGGCAATTGTCACGGTACACAGTATGTATTCCACAATTATACACGTATGCACACGCCGTCTCCTGTTACAGTATGAACACTGATACGTCTAATAAGTGTACTGGCAGGCCTTTAGAGCTATTCCGGACGCGCCTGTGGTGATTTGAGCTCTTAAAAGCTTTGAGACAAAAATCTGGACTGCCAGATTTTTGGGGCGTTTTTGCGGCCCCTAGAGAATCCGAAAAATTGGACGTTGACTGTACTTACATCAAAGTGACGTTGCAAATTTCAAAGTTTCTTCTTGTATGTGGGCTGTTGCAGCTCAGTACAAGTTCCTGAAACTTGCTAGGTTCAGTCCTTGGCAGACTTATACACATTACAGAAAAATGTAACCGAATAGTTAGATGAACCTACAACCTTTGGTGGAAGTCAAACCCACAGTGTCACCGTGCTTTTGCTGACGTGACGGCTTGAGTCACGTCGCCGCAGTGCTTGCGTTCGCATTAATCCACGTAGGCATAACGAAGTGCCCCTTTAAATTTTCTTCTCATTAACAGCTCTGCAGAGGTGTCAATCAGGCTTCAAAACAAGGGTTTTGATGCTTACAAGCACAAGCAGTATGGGGACTCCATCGTGATCACCAGGAGGCTAACAGCTGATGGCTCGTCTCAATACAAGATCAAGTCCTGCAACGGCACCCTGGTGTCAACCAAGAGGCAGGAACTGACTCACATTCTGGACCATTTCAACATCCAGGTAACATTAATTAAATACCCGTCTTCTTTCCTGGTGTTTTGTGCTTTCCTGCACACCGACTAGCCTATCAGAGCGTATTGCTTTTGATAAGGTGAAAAAAATTGTCAAGGTCCCTGTGTGTTTGTTAACAAAGTCATAGTTTTGCCTGAAAGGCGAAGCATCGATTGCGATAGCAGATTAGTGGACAGTTGGCAATACAAAGTAAATGTAGTTTTATTGGCCGTATAAACTTGTAAACAGGCATACTAACTAAATTAACAAGCATGGTGTCACGTGCGCAGGAGCAAACATGAACCCATCTCACTCGATTGCAGGAACTCTCTGTCAAAACACTAGAGCGAGTAAGTGTGGCAGTAGCAGTGAGTGGATTGACCTTCGTGCTGGGTGTCACGTCAACATGAGCTAAGCCCTGAAAATGCAGCTTGCAGTGGACTCTGTCCCTGTTGCAGATGGCTTTCAGGATACAGTGGCCCGGGCATGCGCGTGCGGTCACCCGGGGCCACCCGGAGTACAACACACCCACCCTCACTCCCTCCCTCCCTCTCTACCCCCATCTTCTTGTGTGCAACAGAAGATGGTGCACTTCATCCCTGCTTTCCTTGTATGCGTGTGCGAGATTAAGTGTGATCGCTGGCTCACCCTCACATGCTTTCACTCGCACATACAGCGCATGGTCTGTAGCAACAATTATCGCCCTCGTACTTTATGTGGCACCTCACAGTGACGGCAGAAATGCACCTGTAGTGTGTATATAATTGGTATAGCAATAAATGGGGTCTACTTACTGTTACGTTTAAATCTTTAGCAAGTATGGCCTTTTTCTATTAAAATTGTGATTCCAAACTAACTTGCTTTATCGAATGTGTGTATAATTATTGCAGCATTTAATTGCATTTAGTATGTGTTTGTGGCACTAGCTACAGAAGTATGAGTGGGTTGGACGAACATTAGTTCTTAGCCTTGTCCATTTGACAAGCATATAACAGTTAACCTGTCCATTCTTCTTGCACCTGCCACAGTGGCTTAGTGGCTGTGGTGTTGCGCTGCTAAGCACGAGGTTGCAGAATCACGAGGTCGCGGAATCAAACCCAAGCCGTGGCGGCTGCATTTCGACGGGGGTGAAATGCAACGATGCTTGTGTCCCGTGCATTGGGGCCACATTAAGATCCCCGGTGGTCAAAATGAATCTGGAGCACCCCACTACGGTGTGTCTCCTAATCAAATTGTGGTTTTGGCACGTAATACCCCAGAATTAAATTAAATTCCATTCTTTCTACAGATCGACAATCCCGTGATGATCCTGAACCAGGAGACGAGCCGGAATTTTATACAGAGCAAGAGTCCCAGGGACAAGTACAATGTAAGGAACCGTCTGTGTCTCTCAGTCCACATTCTTTTGCTGAGTGGCAGCTGATATCGGCATTCAACCCTTTCTGTGCCCACCAATTTTTTTTTTTTATACTACCAAAATTTGCTCAGGATAAACTGGTGGGCTTGTTGGTTATGCATGTCTATTTGATCACAGCAAACAATAAATTGATAGGGATCTGCAAAGTAGACACCACAAAGAGCTAACTGCAACTGGTTTATCGCCACACATAGTGCTTGTAAATATGCAAATCTATGCATAAGTACACTCGGAAAAAAACAACGAAGCCAAGGTGATGTTTGAAGCCATTCCTTGATAGGGAGGAAATATCTCATGCAAATCAAAGCCACGTCGCACATAAAACAAGCAAAACAAAGGGCAAAACTTCACTATGAATGCACTCTGCTGACCAAGTCGCCGTGTGAACCGGCAGCCTTAAAACAACTGTGTTTGGGTCACGCTTGTCTGTGGGACTTTCCCGCAAAAACTGCATTACAACTGCTACTTAGTACTGCTACAACTCACATGGCTGCACTATATGCGTATGGGTGGAGTTCTAAGGGAGGGTAAATGGGTGTCTGAAGAGGCCATGTCACAGCCATGGTTCTGCACTATAAATGGTAATGCTATAAGTGGTCTAAGCTGTATATTTTTTATGCCCATATATACGCGCCTACATTGGCTTCAATGCTTCGCTTAGCACAAACAGTCCCCCCATACCGTGCCCAGCTCTCTAAAATAAAAAAAAAATATGCAAGGAAAGTAAGCTTCGGAATGCATTCTATTACTTATTATACTTGGGCATGCTTTTCTAAAGCACGCAAACGAAGCTGGCGGGACCACGACGCTTGGTTCCTGCTCTCTCGGGGCATCCGTCCCCTAAAGCGTGCAGCATTAGTTAATGTTCCCTCTCGCTTGGGGTCACTTAGTACACCCCATTTTCTTTCACTGTGGGTGTGGCAAAGCGGCTGTCTGTTTTTTTTTTTTTCAAGACTGCGATGAAGGTGTGCCATGCAGGGTGCGCTGCACAAAGGCGGCGAGTGTAATGAAGTGGCTCGCATACCCCCTCCAAGGATTTTGCATTCTTTTGCCTTTCAGTGAACACATCCAGTAGCCAGATTTAATTGTTATAATCGATAATGCCACGTGGGAGCATTGTTGTAAGCAGTTTATTTTACCATAGAACACAAACAAAAATTGACTTTGCATTGACTGCTTATTGTTATATCTGATATACAGTCAATGACCAAATTTTCGGACCCTCTAGGGAACGTAAAAACGTTTGAAAATTCAGGCAGTCCGAAAAAATGAATGCATGCAAAAAAACTCACCTTTTTTCTTTTTTTCTCGGATCTAGAGGTAAAGGGCGAAGTACCAGGTTTCCGAAACCCTGCCAAAGCATCAGTAAAGTGGCTACAAAAAGAGGCGTTCAAAAACTCCGTATGCAGCCAACTGCCGGTTTATTATGTACATGTGCATCGTTGGGCAGCCGGTGTTATTGCTGCAGTGGCTTGAAGAACTTGTTGATTGTTGTTTGGACGGTGTTCCGGTTGCATGCGATCATATTCGCCTCGATCTGAGCAAGGGTCATGTCAGCACTGTACACCGATGAGAGTCAACATTGGCGGCTTTCTTCTCCATCTTTAACCGACGGTACTGCTTTCCACGCTTCGATGCCATTGACGAAGACGATGAAGACGGAGTGGGGGCTATCGAAGGCAAGCGAAATCCTAAGTTGCGATGAGTGGAGTTTGCTGACGAGCGTCGAAGCACCTAGGCCTAGCGTCGCAGAGCACACTTGACACAACAGCACAACCACACACCACGCTAGCCAAAACGTGGCCTGCGCAAACGAAATGGCGCCGCTCCAGAAACTCCGCCGTAGGTGGAAGTGCGGCGATGAACATAGCCAGCATGGCCAGACCAAATCAGTGTGCGACGGCTAGATTCGGCTAGTTGTGGTTCAAAGCGGTGATATGCTTCGGCTGCAAGTCTATTTCCTTCGCAAGGGCGCTGCGCGAGGAGCCAAAGGGACCTTCCGTCGCGTCAAAAAAGTCCGGAAAATTGGACGGCGGGGGGTTCGAGCGTCCGAAACATCAGATGTCCTTATACATTGATTCTATGGGGCTCGTGGTGTTGCTGCAAAGACGTCTGAAATATCAGGCATATCCGAAAATTTGGGCGTCCGAAAATTGAGTCGTTGACTGTATTGTTAAAGCTGGGGTCGTTACAAGTGGATGTCGCGTGCAAGTGCGCTGTGTTCATTCTGGCAGTTGTGTTGGTAACTTTTCAGATGCTAGTGTTTCATGTTTTTGCATTTACTCACTCATTGGTGCTTCTGCATTTCAGTTCTTCATGAAGGCCACGCAGCTTGAAAGGCTCAAGGTCACGTACAAGAAGATTGACGAGGAAAGGGTGGCAACAGATCGCGAATTGGCCCTGAAAGAAGAGGTAGGGTTTGAAATGATTTTTTTTTTGCTGACTCATTCTTCTGAGTTAATTTTGGTGTCTGCATATTTCCCAGAGTTTCATTAGCTTGCTAGAAGGAATTGTGCTGTTGTACCTATTCACTTGAGCTTGTAAAATGTCAACCTATGCAGTACCTAGCACTGCATGGGTTGACATTCAAAAGCCACAGAACAGGTCCATTTTATTTGCCTGTACTTCCTGTATTAGTTAAGCGGCTGTTGCACTTATGCTTGTTTCACCAGTGCAACGTGGCGTGATCTGCATTTGTGTTTTCTTTTTCTTTGTTCTGTTGTGATCCTGTTTTGTCTGCTTGCCTTTTCAGACCAATTCATATCATTGCTAGCAGTTAGTGCCGATTCCTGGTTTGAAAAGTGGGAATGTATAGAGATTGAAGAGCTTGGGGGCGAGCATTGTACAGTAGAACCCCGCTGTTACGTTCCTCACTGCTGCGTTTTCCCGGCTGCTACGTCGTTTTCATCCGGTCCCGACATAGCTTCCATAGGATTCAATGTATAAGGAACCCCGCTGTTACGTCGTAGCTGTGAAAACGTTCCCGCATGATACGTTGCAACTTAGCACCCCGAACCCGCCTGGGCTGAAGTAGGCAACGCGCTCCAACCGCCATTTTGGCTTTGGACGAGTTTTGGCTGGGCTTGGCCGGGCTTGGCTATGGAACTGGCTGCAAAAAGCCGCACGCCAGTTCTAGAGGCTGCACTAAGTGGCCATTCGTGAAAAATGCTCTCACTATCATCACTGTGATTAGGGTCACCGCATGGTTGTTGGACGGGTCGACTCATGGAGGAAGGAAACTCGGGAGAGGCCCTCACGTCACTCTTTGTGAAGCAAAAGTGAAACCGGAAGCTGGCGTTGCTCGTGGCGTTGCTCCGCCTACCGGGACAGCTCTCCTCTCTTGTTTACATTTCTCCCACGCCGCGCCGCGCGCAACCGGGCTGCTCGTACGCGCGCGCGCTACTAAACAGTCGTTAGCAGGTTAGCACGATTACGCCAAAGAGGGCAAAATTTCCCGCGGATATTCCTTCGTCCGTTGCCATTGCCGTGGCGCGGTGACGACGAGGAGCACGAGCCGCATGATGCCGGGCAGTGGCCAAATCCTTGCTTTGGAGAAGCCGTCGCGGCTCTAGACCTCCTCTGCAGGTACGTCGCACCTCACAGCGACGCTGACAGCAATGCGGCCTTCCAGGCTATTGAGAAACGTGTGGCGATTTCTACCGAGCGAAAGAAACGGCAAGCCATCATTCTAGGCTTTTTTAAGTCCTAAGCGCACTCTGTGGAAATAAATTGTCTATAGTTGAAGCTGCCCTTTTTTTCATTCATTTTCGGAGCTTTCCTCACTGTTGCGTTTTCCCGGCTGTTATGTTTTTTCCCCCGGTCCGGTGAAAAACGTATGAACGGGGTTCCACTGTATATAAACTGAATTTTATTAAAGGGTGCCTCCCGAGCTGTAAACATTGCGAAAAGACAAACCCATTGTGCAGAACACACTGTTACAATTGAATCTGCAAAATATCAAGTGACTGCATGGTGTGAAGACAGCTAAAATTTCTAACAGAAGCCCGCACGCACTTTTTTTTTTGAGGAAGCTATTTCCAACCGGAGAGTCAAGGTAACATGCATGAATGCCTTTACTTAACCCTTTGAGGGTCGAATTGTTTTGAAAAAAACTTTCCCAGGTAGTCAAATTATTGAGGATCTTGAATGTACGAAATGTATAAAGTCGGGAATAAATAGTAAACAAAAATTAGGAACAGTATTTTGGTGTCGGCATCACTCAGAACTGCAAAATGTTAAGTAGTATTTCAGAGTGTGGTACTCCTTAAAACACGATTCTACGCACAGCGCCTTATCGCAGTCTGCACACCTAAAATGCATGTCTGTTCTCCTCTTGGAGTGACGAGTTGTGTTGGCGCGCACATGACATCTTCTCTGCATGCGGCTGCCTTGGGCAGAGGTCTGAGGCACCTTCATGCGGAAGCGCGTTGCCGCAGAGAGCGAGAATACCTTGTGAGCGGCGGTGATAAACAAACTAAGAGCAGCGCCAATCAAGATAGAAATCAACTTCCGCCGCCCCTGCGAGTGTGTGCCGACAAAGAGAAAAATCACGTTTCGCGCGCCTCCGTTGCGATCACGCAGCGGAACCGAAAACGCGAAAGCGCGTTGCCGCTGAGAGCGAGAATACCTCGTGAGTGGCAGTGATAAGCTAAGAGCAGCGCCAATCAAGATAGAAATCAACATCCACCGCCCCTGCAAGAGAGTGCCGACAAAGAGAAAAACGACGTTTCGCGCGCCTCCGTTGCAATCACGCGACGGAACCAAAACCGCAAGAGGGGTGTTGCTGCAGTCGGCGCAAAGGCGCTGAAGCTACAAATCAGTTCTGTTTATCTCCCCAAGACGGTAGCACAAATTTCAAACGCTTTTTGTAAGTGCTAAGATGTGGCAGCACCTCACGGTGAGCATGCATCTTCATTATGGCGCGAAATTTCAAATGGAGGGTCGGAAACGTACCCATACGGCAAAGACCTTGCGGGACAGAAAACCGCCGCTGTACATGTACGGCAAAAACCTTCAAAGGGTTTCCTGTCTGATGTGTCACCGATTATTACCTGCGACTTTGGTAAATCATCCAGTACAAAATGAGCAAGGCGCAGCTGGTACTCTATACAGCGAGAGAGGGGGGAAGAAAGGCAGAGCTTATGACTTAAACTTGGCCAGATTGTCATACCATACCGGAACTGCACCGAAAACTGGAGCTGAACCATTATTTTCAGCCAAACCATTGTTTTCTGTCATCTTGGAACTGAACTGATTCGACCACTGGTTCTGCTCAGGGTTGTTTTTGGTGAAATTCTTTGACCATGCAGGCTGCTGTGCTGACAGAGTAGAGTCTCTTTGTAAGTTGTGCATGAAATGCTTGTGGCACTCGTGTGTAATGGCTCAGAAGAGAATGACAATGATGGTGCTGCATGGGCACAGTGTTTGATCGGCAAGGTGGAAGAAAGGCAAGAGACAGAAGACGCAGGGGGAGAGGTTCGGCGACAGACACAGTTGTGTGACCAGGGCTGGATGTCTTTGCAAGGTCTACCGAGTGGGTGTTGCAAGCTTCACGTGGCCGGTCTTCCACCGTGGTCTCACGACTGCCTCAACTGCCCTTGCGTGCATCGGGACATCGACTTGCATCTCGCATTGCTCAACTCGAATCCTACAGTTTGCCAATGGGTGTGCAGCTCCCTTGTGCGCCACTCGAACCGCTGCTCTACAAATTCATTTATGCGTCACTCGCATCGTGCACTCATTTGTGATCATTGCTGGCTACTGCAGTGCAAAGCACTCACTTTGGGTCCTGGTTGAAGAAACATGTGGTACACATTCATCGCAATTCATATCTGCCAATGATCTCGTAGCACTGCAAGGCATTGTCCATTTGGATTTGACGGTGTCTTGCTTTCTGCCATTTTCCGGACATTGGTTGTTTAGAAATGGCTGTTTCCCCCGCACTAGAGCTTGTGCGTACCTGCACAATGGCTGAGGTTAACAGCCGGCACAATGGCAAGGAGCTGTCTTGCCAGCGTGGCCGTGCCGACCACCGACATGAGTGCGTTGCCACTGATAACACAAATGACAGCTGCAGTTTGTTTGCCGGAGAAAACAGTGACCTGTAGTATAAACTGATAGCTTAATTTTATCTTTCACATCGGGCAGCGACCACTGTCAAATCTGTAGTGCAAATCGGAGCTGCGGTATTAGGCTAGTTCAACTGGGAGCCCACATCTGGGCTGCCGCTGCACTGCATTCAAGACGGCTTGACCGCATCATGCACCTCGCAGTCAGGATCCCATGAAAAGTAGTATGTGTTCTTTTTTTATGCGAATTGGTGCGACGAGAAATAAAACAGTCGCAGAATGGTGCATTTTGCAATTGTCAGCGGTTGTTTTTGAGGTGCCATAGCTATGACTTTGCTTCAAAGTTGTATAGACCTGGTGGCAATCCTTCTGGTGGCAATCAGCACGGAACCTACAGCGGTGGACCACAGTCCGCGTGCGTGGTTGATACAAAAAGTCTCCCTTGGCGGAGTGTTGTGTGGCACAACGTTGTGGGAAGCTTGCTGCTAGTGTATTGTTCCTTAAAAACTTGCATTTTCACAAATTCTGCAAGCAGCCGAAAATAGTTTCATGTAGCACATTGTCGCATCAATGCTTCACCACACCAAAGTATGTTGTATATACACCATGTAGACAAAATCTGCCCCAAATTGTGCTTGTTGCAGCCGATAGTCCATCATAGCTGGGTCCGCTAGAAGCAGATTGGTTACATTGATAATATGGGCAGACTGGTCTAGAGAAGACTAGTCTGTTATATCCGAAAGCATGTTGTATGCAGATCTGTTGTAACAGGCGTGGACTGTAACTTGTTCAAGTTAAAGCCCCTGCAAAGCTAAACTTTCTTGCACTGCTAGTAGCCAAGGGAACCATGTTTTTCCAAAAGCACTACATCATTTTCAACCAGAAGCATGTGAATGTTTTTTCTTCTTTAAACTCGTTTGTGCCCAAATTAACAAGGTCAGGATGCTCCGAACTGGTTCAAACTGTTATTTTCGCTCTGGAGCTAAACCTGAGCTGAACGAAAAAGGGAACCCTAACCGAACCCAAAAAGATTTCCGTTCAACGCCACCCTGCACCTGACGCGGTCCCTCGGCTCCAGTATGAGTGAAGGCAGGAAAGAAATTATGCCTGCAGACGCGGGTCATGGCAAGGGAGGCGAGTGTCTGTGTTGGCCGTGAAGCTGACCTCCTGGCAGCATGGCACAACAACATTTTAATTTCTCCTGTCCTGTAATAATGAACCAATTAAAAAGCGTTCTTGCTGTAAAACTCTTCTTATGTGTGCCTGACAACTTCTGGCATGTATAACCACAATTTCTACATGAGTCCTGATGGAGAGCCCTCTGAAGGACAAAGATGACTCGCATACAGAGGGCAAGCATCTAAATCTTTCACGTTTGACAGAAACTGCTCGTCCTGTGTTCTTCGTTTGTCTTCAAGCCTTTGTGCTTTCCTAACTCCGCTTCTGTTTGCTTAACTCGTTATTGTTTCGGGTTGTTTTTATGGTCCAGCTGCTGCCAGACCTGGAACGGGAGGTGAAGCAGCTTGAAAAGTTATGGCGGGCATTTGAGAACCTGGAGGACCAACGGGCCAAGCTGAAACGACTAAGGGCAGAGTTGCTTTGGGCCAAAGTCAACGAGAAGGAAGAAGTAAGTCGGATTCTGTTTTGCCACGCTTATTAAAAAGGATTTGTTGCACCTACTAACCACTCGGTACATGTTATGTCGGCTTAGGTGCCGTTTTGTAATGTTGTTTAAGTTAATAAAATATACTTAAACAATTGCCAGCCCTGCAGCTTTGCCAAGATTGGTTCAATAGTACATTCCAAAAACCACTTACAACAATATTCTAGTGCCAAGAAAATCCCATTGTTATAACTGATCATTCTTATAACTGGGTTGCAAGCAAAAAAGCAATGGGCACAAACGTTCAAACGTTTATTTAGGCAGGAGTAAGCATAGCCAAACCCACTTTTAGCAATATGGGAATTAACTGTACTCGAATGTATCAATGAGCAGCTGCCCCAACCTGCACTTTTGGTTTGTTCCATGGTAAAATAAACCTCTTACTAGGATGCTCTCATGCCACGTTATTGGCTGTAACAATTATAATGAACAAGATAATGCTGGCTTAAAGGTGGGTGTGACAAAGGAGCTTGCATTTGTCTTTCTTTGGGGGAAAAGATATTGTGTTCCTTTTCCTTTCTGAGCACATACCTTTCCGAGCCTTTCTTTTCCTTTCTGAGCTAGATTTAATTGTTGTAACTTGCATTGTAGTAAGCGGTTTATTTTGCCATAGAACACATACAAAAGTTGACGGTGGATAGGCTGCTCAATGTTATATCCAATATATTGTTAAGAGTGGTGTTATGATTTCGACTGTGTATATACTACTAATTTATAAGAAATTTAGTCAAAGTAAAATTTTGTTACAGTTGGCCTTCAATAAATACTTTCAACTGCCCACCACTCGTAATGTGTAGCCACCAAAATGTTTCGTTCGTCTTTGGGTCATCTTTAAAGTAAAGCTACCTTATGAAAGTGGCAACTAAGGAATGAAATGTTTGCACAGTATTTGATGCTTGGATTCACATGACATTTGGGTTATTGGCATTGGATAACTGTCAACTTGGAAAATGAAGAATGCAAGCTTCTGTGGCCTTACTCCATGCCTGTTCTGGATAGGTTCTAGCACAAACTGGCTATCATTTTCTTGTTGCTTCTTGAAGCCGAGATTGTTTGTAAAGCGTTCTGGGAAAGCCTACTTTTTTGTGCACGTTAAGGTAGCAGATTTTTAGTGGGATCCTCCGACACAAATTTTTTATGTAGTTATTCTCTAATTGAAGCGCTAGGGCATCTGACTCCTCACAGGAAAGCATTTGCAAATATTTGAGAGCTAGCTCATGAGACTGGCAAATCCTTGGGTGTCAAGTTTCTTCAGTGTTTTGCTTATTTATACCTTGAAGGTCCCAGTGGGACATTACATGAAGGGCAGCTATATGAAGAGTGGAATTCATGAGAATATTGCAAAAATGACTCAACACACTGAATGTCCGATCCAAAGCGCGCTGTGTCACTGACCAGTGCAGTTGTCTTTGAAGGTCATTCCCAGTCTTGGGTAGTTCGAAGACAAAGACTGCATGAACGTATTGGTGCGGGCATATGGCAGGATCGCGTTGCTTGGATGGCCAGTGTGATGGTCACGTTGTGCCGGTTGAATCGGCCAGTTGTTGCATTATATGGAATGTTTGTGGTGCCCTTAAAGTTTGCGTGCTGCTCGCACACCTTTCACTTGCAGGTGCTGCAGCAAACCGAAGCTGTGTGCCAGAAGGAAGGCCGGGTGCTCTCAAGGCTGGAGGAGAAAATCACAGAAATGGATGTGAGTGCAGAGTTGCAGGGAAATATTTGGACGTAGATTTACTTTATGACTTTTGATTGACTTTGATGGCATTCCACTGAGATACGAGGCGATATCGAAAAGTTTATAAAGACTGGCTCTGCTTCGAAGAAAGTAATTTATGTACATTCAAACATTGTCACCTTTGAAATAGTCCCCTTGCACACCAATACAGTGCTTCCAGTGTTTCCGGTGTTCCTGACACTTCACAAATGCCGTCAAACCTCTTTGCAATGAAGGCGTACTTGCAGTGGAAAACTTCGTCAAGCTGCGCATTTCGTTGATTCGACGTTTGAAAGTTTCAGCCGTAAAAATAATTTAACAAATTTTTAGGACATGCCTGGTGGATAGTGTCTTGTCAGTAAGCACTTGTAAACAAATTCCAAGACGGTCGGGCCATAATAGCGTGGTTATGAGTGCCATTGCGTGCAGTGCAGATCGTGCCAAGAGCTATGCACTGGTGTGGCTCACGGTGTGTGAGATTTGCGAGTGTTTCGTCGCGCAGCGCCATATATCTGAGGCGTCGCGGCTGACTAAAGCTTAGTGCCCGCAGCTGTCATCAAATGGCGTTCACAATTAAGGCAAGCAGAAACTTCCAATAGTAAACGCGCGGGAAGACAGCTTACATGGTTATTGCATATCAGATTGACCACTAATAAAGATGGAGACAGGGGAAGAGAACACAAAACGATGATACGGGCGGTAACTAACGTACCGCCTGTGTAAGGTAAGGCAGTCGCCATTTGTCATTGTAAGACAAGCGTGAGTGAGACCAAACCAAGCCAACCAAAACAAGCACGAGTGAGAGCTGACACAAGCACATTATAGGGTGAAACAAGTGGTTCAGCAGAACCAGACAGCAGTACAAATAATAGAGTGATTGGGCGGATCCGCATGACACCAGTTTCCCGCGCATATGTCACTGTAGGGGCCGCTTTCATTAGTTCCCTCCGCTTGCAGCTTGCTTGCCGCAACAGCGAGCCATGAAAAATCGGCCCAGGACCGATCCCTCCCGCAGCGCGCATGTTGCCACTAGTGTGGCTGGGACATTCGGGTGCAACGCAGAGACAGCGACCTTGCCATTTGAGAGAGGGTGAAATTTCCGCCACATTCTTTTTTCTTTGCTCTCAGCGGAGGTCCCTCCTAAGCATTTCCTCTTTGGCGGTGTCACAGCAATGCCGTTCGGAGGCAGCAATGCGTGATCTGGCACGCGGCTGAGAGCATTGTTAGAGCGCAGTATGCTCGTATTAACTATCGCAAATGCTTGCGCATTCGAATTACTGGCCGTTTTTTACTATTGGAATACACATAACTTTGACGGGACCACAGCATCAGTTTGAATAAACTGGAAGTTCGAATTAATGAGACTCGACTGTAATGAGGTTTGACTTATTTACTGGAAGTACTTCTTCCTGTACAAGTCAGGAAATATTGAGGCCCTAAAGGGACATTGAATGAAAATATTGAGTTGAGCTAGTTTGAAAGATTAGGCTTTTGTAGTAATGAATTGGTCATTCATAGCAAGAACAGAGCATTTGTAAGCGAGAAAATCATGAAAAGGGAAATGCGGGAGTGGCACCACCTAGTGTGTACTTTGGCGCCTCTCATGTGATGTCAGCGCTTGCCGATTTACAATATAGTCGCAGAGAGGTAGGTCTTGTGAGTCGACTCATCCATTTTGGTGTGGGAGATTCAAATTGAGTAGTAGCAGCAGGACCTTCGGTGGAAGCTCTCTACGTACTATCCTATAATATGAGCATGCAGAAAACAATGATAGACTTTTAGACAAACACTCTGTCAATCTAAGTAAACCTAATAATTTCTCTTAGTGTCCTTTGAAAAAGAGCGAGTCATAATTTTAGCCTAAAAGCATTATGAAGCCCCTTGCTTGTTTGACACATGCATTTCTCGGTGCGTATGGGTTCAGGAAAAGGTCCACACACACGAAGAGGTGCGCAAGAGTCTTCAGGACGAGCTGAACGAGGCACTCGAGCGCGTCCAAGAGGTGCAGCCGACCATTCTGTCCGTACGCAAGGAGTACACGATCAAGAAGGACCAGCTCCGCGAGAAAGAGCAAGCGACGGCACGTGTTGATCGCGATCTGGTGGCAAAGCGCAAGGAAGCCGAGCTCGTTAGAGGCCGGATTGAAGAGCTGCGTGCGTTTGACCATGGCAAGCAGGCTGAGGAAAAGGCACAGCGTGAGGCGCAGATCAAGGACCTGGAGGCGAGAAAGGGTGAGCTGCGGTCGCATCTCCGCATGTCCGAGCACCACTGTGAGCAGGTCAAGGCGTCGGTGGACGAGTGCTCGGCAAGACTGCAGAGCATCAAGTAGGTTTTCATTGAATAGGGTCTTTTGGGCTAAATGACGGTCAAAATATTACACAGCACTGTGGGAATCAATGCACAGCACCCTATACGCTGTGGGATTCAATGTTATGCAAGGCATTCTGCAGGCAGCCGGCCTTACAGGTTCATTTGGGGTCCTGCAAAGTGTTACAGTAAAAGCTCATTAATTCGAATTCTGCGGGGACCCTAAGAAAATTCGAATTATACAAAATTTGAACTAATCAAAGTCAGAGAAAAGAACCGCTCAGTTAAGGCCCGTATAGAGTCCGATGTGGCATGAGCGCATGCACACACGCTCGCTCACGCTACATCACGTTGGCGAGAACAATGTCCATAGTTCGACGCACTGGCGCAGCCAACGTAACCGGACGCGGCCAACGCAGTCTGATGTACCCGACGTCGAGATGGCTCTTGCTCCATTTGCACATTCTTCGCGCTGATTGCGCCGACCCACAACGCATTGCACGAAGAGAAAGGGTGCCCACTCTGCTTCGCCGACGGTCGCAGATAGCTGTTGAAGACGGCGCGTGGGTTGAGGATTGTTCTGCGCATGCTCCAAAGAGAGAAGCCAATGGCGTGCGCGTCAAAGTATACAGGCGATGGCATTTCAGCTGGCGCAGCGCGTGACTGGCCCAAACAACACTCGCCTGTGCGCCAAAAACGTCGGACTATAAACATGCCTTAAATAAAGGTCACTTTATAATCTAACGAGTGTTGACGCATGTCATGGCGACACCACGCCAGCGAAAGCGCACTCTGTAGTCCGACACAAGGCACGGCCATGTCCGGCGTCCATCGGCGTTCCCTGGCTGCCGCCGGCGCGAGATGCGAGATGCTGCATTCCGCGCCGGCCGCGTCACCTAAAATGCACTGGTGGCAGTGTTTTCGCCTGCACATTGCAGCGAGCTCGCAGTTTCTTATCTCAAAACTCCTAGATTCGTAAGAAATGTGCATGCGTCTACACAGTGCACTATACAGGGGTCGGTTTTCGCGCCAGCTTTACGTGATGAATCTGGCATCGCCAACCTCTGCTGATGCTGGCTGACGCTAACGCTGCATCAGACTATAAAGTGGCCTTAAACAAAGGGACACAGATAGAAAGAGCAAAGCTGTGCGGCCCGTGCGGCGATAGCAGCGTCACCAACGTGCTCCCGCACACTAGCACTCTCCCCATCCGCAATGGTATGGGGTTCGAATTATGGGTGGCGTTGCGGATTTCAGTGTGAATTAGAGGGTTGCGTTACATGTAGTTTTAAATTCATTGTTGGATGGACCACAGCGGCTACTTCGAATTATCCAAAATTTTGAATGAACAAGCTTTTACTGTACCATGTAGACCAACGCATTTGTGTAAGACGAGTGATAGACTGATTTCGTAACAAGTTTCATCACGTCACGAAGCATGCCAGTAGTAATTCTTTATATACCTCCACAAGCCCGTTGCCCCTCGAGATCAGAAGGCAGGAAGGTCAAAAGAAAAGAATTCACAGTTGGAGTGTGGTTGTGCAGACGCACTTGCCCACCCCAACTTCCCTTTAAGATTCACTAGAAAAAAATCTAAAGTGGTGTTGTTTGCAGTTTTCCTGTCAATATTGCCTTGAGATCAAGTATTCTGGAACAGTGCTTAGGACCGCTGTCATCACTGGGCAGACAGGGCCACTGCGCAAGCACTCCTAATGTGGTTAGTCAGTGTACAGTATACAGCAGAACCTTGTTCATACGTATTGGGAAAAAACCGCGAGAAAAAAATGTACTAACTGGGAAAACACGTAATCTGAAGTGACTAAAAAAGTTCGACAGACTCAACTATTGTTGACATCTACGTAATGCAACGTCGCATGGATCGTTGCAGCACGACACAATGTGCATCAAGCTGGTGGTGTCCCAACAGCCCGAGATGCGTTTTGTTGTTTTCCGGTTGTGTGGCGTTTTAAGAGGGCAACTGGAAGCCAAAACGAAATCGAGCTGGTGGGCGAGGCCGGATGCGACCGAAACAAAACGGAATCACATCATGCCGCTGCAGCTGGGAACGGCGGCATGTTTGGATTATCGCCTACTAAAAGCGCGCAGTACACTAACAATGGCACTACGGACCACCATGCGCTGTAAAACAGATAGGGGAAGATGCTTATCACAATAGGTTTGGCAGCGACAGCTCCGAATGCAGCGTGCGATGACCCGGGTGGAAATTTGCTGGTACAGGAATCTGAAGCTGTGCGCTGTCGTTTTCATGTGAGATGGGCAGCTATCTACTGTTCTCGATTTTGCGCACCTCACGCCTTTTCTCGTTCACACGGGATCTAGCGGCTGGAAAACGTTTACCATTACAATCTGTAGCAGGGAACGGCAGTGCATTTCTGTTATCCCCTACTAAAACCGTATGCTATGCTTCTTACGGCACCACGTGTTGTGAAAAAGATAGGCGAAGATGTTTATCGCCCTAGGACTGTCGGTGATAGCTGTGAATGCTGCGTGCGACGACCCCGGAGAAGACTTGCTGGTGCCAAAGTGAGAAACTGAGTGTGTGCTGACGTTTTCACGCGAGACAGGCGGGTGAGTATTGCGGTGAAGCCGCCGCGGCAGGCAGCTTTATACTGTACTCAATCACGTGTGCCTCGCACTTTTTCTTGTTTACACGAGATCTAGCAGCTTGGAAACGTATTATACGATCGCAGTTTGCCGACGCACTGAATGTTGGTGAAGAAAAATTGTGCTTTCCAGAAACATATGAACCAGTCAAAAATGACCGTAACTCTACTGGGCCATTTTTTGTGTTCGCGATTGCTAACATAGATGCCGGGAAAATGTATGTAGCGGGAACGTATCACTGAGGTTCTACTGTACTTCCATTAATTCAATTTCGATTAATTCGATTTTTTTCGGTTACCGTATTTGCATGATTCTACTGTGCCCCCAATTGTAACGCACAGTTATATTACCAGCCAGATATTAAAAAATTTAGCTTGGTGCCGATTCTACCTTGAACGTCAAGTAACGAAACCTGAATTGGTGCGTATCGAGTTGAAACGATTTTATGGAACACACATAGGCACACGGGCACGGACACAGCTAATCTTCGTGGCTGGTCGCCATCGGAGTCCGACGACACACCCTTTTCGCTGTCTGCCAACCACAGAATGCCATCCTCAGTTCCATCTAATGCATTAGAAGTGCCAAACTTCTTGAAAGCTCGTGTAACCATGTCTGCGAGAGGGCATTCCACTCACCATGGACTCACCTTGCAATGTCTCGAAGCAAACGCGAAAGAAGGTATAAAGAAATGTCCATTCGATGGAAGTGGGGCTGGCCATCTTGCAGTGAGATTGTTTTTTAATTAAGAATTTGTTTTGTTTTTGATTTTGAGTAGAATTAGTTAAGATTGTAATATGCAGACAAATTTGAACGCACTTTTTATCCAAAGAAGGGTTAGCATTATCCTTAGCATCGGGCAAATGCAATTATTCAATCCCAGGCACCCATACATTTCTATGGGACCAAACTTTCATTATTTTTCATCCTGAAATTAGCTTTCGCTGTATAATTAAAACCCCGCTGGTCATTGTGCACATGCCTGATCCCAACGGGTACTGCAATGGTGACTGCAATACCAGCATCGTCCATTTAGCCGGCACAGGGTACTGAGAATGCGCGTCTAACATGTCATCTCTCATCAAAAATGCCTATTTTCATTCTGCCTTGGGAAAGTTTTAAAGCAAAACTGACAGCTCACCATTGAATTATTACGGTATTTATGCAATACTAACGTGTGGCTTATAAGAAAATTTGTCTAAATCTGGTATGAAACCAAACTGCGTTTAAAACAGCCTAGCATCAGAGACAGCCTAGCCAATGTCACCGCCATTACCATCACAACATGGCAAGCATAGATGGTGACAGAACGAGTTGGCACATAGCTTCACGACGACGACTCACTGCTTTCAGTCTGACTATGAAAGTGCATTAAAAAAAATAAGTTCTCTCACGTTAAGCTAGTGGCAACAAGTCCCATCATGTTCTTGTTTCGGAGAATTGGATATGTTGCAGGACGAACTAGCCAAGTGGTTAGTCTAGGTGTGGGCCACCATCCCATCTGCAGTTGTTGCCGAGTTGTTTGAGAAATCTAGAATAACAATGATATTCTAAGTTTCTTACATGCTATATCATACATGCTGTGGACCGTATCGAGGATGACATGCTTGTCCTTCATAGACAGCAATAAAGTGCTGTATAATGGGGATGATGATAAACATTAGGTTTAGTTCCATTCTGTGAAGGTCAAGATCACTTGTACCGGCCCTTTTTTTTTTTTTTTTGCCAGAATCTGAGGCAAGCAATGTTCGTGTTCTACTCAAATAAAAATTTGGTGTGTTCAATTTCTACTTGAATACTCTAATTTCATTTTTACATTAGCTTTGCACTTCGAAACCATAAAAAGTGGTTGCGCATTTGATTCGGGGGCATGTTAGAATAGAGGCAAATATAGTTACCTCTATATAATGAAGGCTGCGAAATCGGTAATTTGCTTTGGTATACAGTCAAAAACCGTGATAAAGGAATCCCGCGACAGCGAATTATTTTCGTATTCGTATCGCCGGTGGATGCCCATAGGATTCAATGCATTTCATACCTCTTGACAACGAATCCTGCATCAAGGAAGTTTGCGGAAACGTAACCCAGCATATTACTTTCTCATGCAAGACTAGCAGACTTCAATATGTGCTCAAATGCAATTGCTTTGCACTAAAGGTGCATAAAATACCACCGTATTACACTTGGGGGGGCACCACCATTCTTGTTTACAAAAACAACCAAGCGCCGAAAGCGATCGTGTGTGCTGGAAACACTTGTTTGTTCACTTGTTTGATCTTGTTTGTTCATCACCCGTTTGAAGCGCCATGCATGTTGCTAACGACATTTCACGACTGTTTTTCCACACCTAGTGCTGTGCGTAATGTGCGCATCGGTGACAAAAATGCAGCAATGACAAGGAAACCCACGTTCTACGGACGTGGAAATGTTTATGGTGCTTGAGATGGTGGTCGCAGCATCGAGTGCCACTCGTCGGGTTGTTATTGAGCGACCGTCTGGGCATACCCATCCCTTGCTTCAAGTATGCCGGTTTCAATGCCCCCCGATAGGCATCGCATGCGGATTCGGCGCCCGACGTATATTTGTGTGAAGGGGTCGTAATCTCGATCGATTGCCTTCGGGTATATGCGAGATACGGTCACTTTCGCGCTCAGCACCAGATGCATTGGTGCCTATGGGCATGCGCTGGAGAAATGCTGCTGCATGCGTGGAGCACTGTTTATCTGCGTCGAGTGCCAAGCTACGCAAAATCTCACAGAAGTGATCGTATCTCCGAAAGCAATTGACCGAGAATACTGCTCCACGGCAGTGCGGCCACTGCTGATCAATGCATGCGGCTCACTTTGTACTGTCGGCATTGCGGTTCTATATTCTCGAGCAAAGCTGTGATTGCACTGTGATTGTTTTGCTACCATGGGAATGATGGTCGATACATAGGTTTGTCTAACGTTTGTGCTTGTGGCTTCAAATGTTCTTGCGATGTCATTTGTTGCGCTTGATCTTCCAAAATTATCCTGCACTTAGTTTTCTAGACATAGTAAAACAATAACTCTTTGCCAACGTGTGCAATAATTGCAAATTATTGCATTTATAACACATTTTGTTGACAATGATTACAAAATTGCAAAGCTGTTTGAACCGAGAAGGACAAAGTTTAGGCAAATCCATGGAGTACTGCCTGTCATTCCCATGCTGGGATAACCGCCATGGTTTCAGTTTCCGTAAACACTAGCACCCACTAGTCATTCAGTCACTTTTTGTTGGAAACGGTTCAGAGCATGCTATAGCTATGAAAAGGCAGCCGTTGGTAGGTAGTGCTCATGTTATCCTTTTCGTTCCTCTAGTGTCTGTGTTTTCTGCATGTATTATTTCAAACCAGGAATTCTTACGAAATGGCTCATTTTCCTGTAATTTATAACAGTTGTGTTCTTTGTTTCTGCGGACAGTATCTCATCTCCGCTTTTTTCCTTCTTTTGCAGGGGTGAACAGCGTGAGCTAAAGGACAACACGATGGCCCTGTCAACCTCCATCCAGAACTTGCAAGCCAGCAAAAAGAACAGCTTGCAGCGGTTTGGCCGTCACGTGCCCCAGTTGCTACGTGAAATAGACAGTGCCATGTCCAAGGGAAGGTTCAAGAAACGCCCCAAGGGGCCCCTGGGTATGTGCATGCCACTGTTCGTGTGCAAACCTCTCTTAGTTTCAATTGTATGTACAGTAAAGCCTTGTTAATTCGACGTCCGCCAGACTGCACAAAATCTTCAAATTGAGCACATTTTCGAATTACCCGAAAAGGAGCAAAAATCCAGAAAAAGAAGGGCAACACTGCACGATACAAGCATGTTGCGTACCAAGCAATTTGCTTGTACGGTAGTTCGCTGTGTCAAGGATCATGAGGCCATATTCTTGGGCGATTATTTTACGAGAATTCGGGAGAGTGGCTGCTAGACGCATCAAAGTATGCGGCCGACGGTGCTCTTGGCATGCAACGCTGTTGGCTATATACACACACATCCGCCTCTAAGTCACGCAAATGTGAAACATCTCCCAAATTGATCACCTGAGAATACCGCCCATGATCTCTTACCTGCTAATTATGCACAGTGTCTCGGTTAACACCACTACTTTCAACAACACTACTGTCGATGTTCAGGTACTCAATAACTATAGCTTGACCGGGTGCACGAGTGAGCTCCTTATCGTCCAGGTCATCATCTACTGGCGCTCTGTGGGTGATTGGCCAGGACGACTGCACGTCCGTTTCCATGTTTAAAAAAGCACTGAAAAGATTTTTGAACATAGTAAAAAAATGTTGCCGGTCTTTTAGCGAAGCTCCTGTGATCATGTGAGGCAAATATTATTGCATTAGTACATGCAGCAGGGAACTTTCAATCCTGTTTCAAAAGCAGTGCAATGTTGTGATTGAAAGCACTTGGTCCACCAACGCTATTGGCTGGTTTCGTGATCGCGAAAACATTCTTACTAATACATAACTGCTAATTCCGAGTTAAACTTCAAGATACATATGTATGCAATCTCAAAAAAGACAGAATTATTTAATCTTCACACTGCGCTTAACTGAATCTGCTGCATGCGGCCTACGAGGTGGCAGGGGCATGATGCATAGCGTAGTCTACCATGACCATCAAGGACTACTGCGATGACCCCTTTTACTACCGTGACACCCAATTTTTGGCCGGGGCTTTGCCCTCTTGACTTCTCCTCTCTGTAGCTTCTAGCGCACTAGCAGAGAAGAAAAAAGAGAAAGCCGGGTATCGTTGGGATAACACCACTTATAATTGAAGGATTGGAGAAAGTTTTGCTGGATGTACGTGGGACAACATACTTTAATAGTGGGGCCATTCTATGATTACAGCCAATGATCGATTTTACAAACGGCCGATTTTCTGACATACTTGATAATTCGGACGCCTTTGAGGCACCGCCACGTACTGTATTTACACGATTTGTAAGTCAACCACTTTCTTTAAATTTGAAAATCTGAAGTGCGGGGTCGACTTACAATCGAAACCAAAACATGGCATCGCCAAAAAAGCGAGACCAACGGGAGCTACAACGTTGTTACAATTTTGTTTGCTATATGGCCCTACCTGTACCTTTTCGCTATCCCGCATGTTTGTTCGCTTTTCGGAAGGGTTTTTCAACATTTTTGAGAATTTTTCAGTGCACGCAACACTCATGAGGGGGTGTCGATAGTTGATGGAAGCGCCGCTGTTCCATTCGCGGCAGCACCCTCAGAACGGCGGCGCTTGTGGGGAGCATCGGTAGATCGGTAGTGTCGGTAGTTCATGGAAGAGCAGACACCGCTCGTGGGTTTCTCTTTGCCTGTTGCGCTTAGCCATTGGCTTAGCTTTCTCTATAGTTTGACGAAAGGCATTGATTTGGCGCGTTCCACTTCACTGCCGGCTACGTGCCACTTCTAGCTTCCTCAGTCATGGGTGCTCCAGGCCCACTAATCTTTCGGCACTCGTTCACAGCAGTGTTCAAGAGGGCTGCCATCCTTTACGCCGAAGAAACAAATCACTGCGCAGCGGGCCGCAAGTTCAATGTTTCTGAACGGGTGGTGCGAGAGTGGCAACTGCAGCGAAGCGAAATTTTCACCTGTGACGACAAGTGAGGAATTTCCCACGTGCCGAAGTCTGGACACTTTCCAAAGCTGTAGGCTAAGCTTGCGGCGTATGTCGCTGAAATGCGCGATCGCTCCCTGCCAGTGAAGAGCGACATGGTCATGAAACAAGCCCACATCTTCGCATTTTAAGGACCTGCTCCATCATGAGTACAATGAGGGGCTGGCGGCAGAAAACCGCGAAATTACGCCAACCGGACCTGTCAAAAGAGCCTCACTGACGGCTGTGTGTGGTTGGGCGCATTCGGTGTGGGCTGCTGTTCCACAAGATGTCGTGGTGCAGTCGTTTGCCAAATGTGAAATTTCGCGGGACGACGACGCGCTGTAAGACTGTAGCAACGATGACGATGGCAGCACTAGTGAAGATGAGTAGTCCAGTGACCATGTCAGCTACTAATAAATTTTCGTTATTGAATGCGCCCTCGGGTATGCTCTTTCTTTTTTCCTGTCGCGCTATATGGGGGTCGACATACATTCGAGTCGACTTACAATCGTGTAAATACGGTACTCCATAGAGTCAATGTATAAGAACGTCTGAAATTTTGGACACAAAAATCCTTCTCCGTCCGGTTTTTCAGACTTTTTGCCATGACCACAGGTCCGACACGGCATTGATCGAAGGCACGACCGCCGCCATTTTGATTACCTCGCCGCCTCGAACTGGCACTATTGCACGCGCATCCACTGGTAGCTGTAGCCACCACTGCGGCAACGCTAAGCCTAGCTACTTCGAAGTGTGCTATCAAGCTTCTTGCTCTTCGGTGCCTTGTTTTTTATTAAAACAATTCGCCGCTGCTAGTAATGGCGTCGACTCCGCCTTTGTATTCCTCGCCAATGGCTTCGAAAGTCGGAAAGCACAATGCGTTGCATAATGCCGGTTTCCGAAAGTAAGTTTCGCCTCTATACAGCAGTGGTACGCGGTGAAGTATGCGCCAAGTACTGCGGTGAAGCATACCAAAAGTGGGAAGGGGCAGTTGTCACGATACAGTGTGTATTCCTTAATTTTACACGCGTGCATCCGCCATCTCCTGTAACAGTATGAGCACTGATACACTTAATGAGAGTACTGGCAGGCCTTGAGAGCTATTTCGGATGTGCATGTGGTGATTTGAGCCCTTGGGAGCAGTAAAAGGCACGCATTCGTTTTTTCCGGACTGTCTGATAT
The DNA here is from genome assembly GCF_050947875.1 of Dermacentor variabilis. Classification (NCBI taxonomy): domain Eukaryota; kingdom Metazoa; phylum Arthropoda; class Arachnida; order Ixodida; family Ixodidae; genus Dermacentor; species Dermacentor variabilis. The sequence goes on from NC_134576.1 coordinate 85,609,530, forward strand.
TTCTGACATTTTCACGGCCCCTAGGGAGTCCGAAAAATCGGTTGTTTACTGTAGTTGGCAAGGTGTTTCAGGGTCTGCTTTAAGTTGTTGGTGAAGCTTAGTCGGCCTAGCCCATCACTCCTGTCGCTGTCTTCGTCACCAACGGAAATGCACACGTGGCCAACATTTTTTATGCGGGTGGGAATTGTATGCATGCAACACACCAGCAGTGGACAAAATGGGACGGTGCATGCAACGCAGCTAGCATACCGTAGAACCTCGTTCATATGTTTCAAAGAAAGTGAGAAACAAAGTACTAACCTAGATAATGTACAATCAAGTCACTAAAAAAATTGACTCAACTATAGCTGAAATCTACATAATGTGAAGTATTGCGTGAATTGTTGCAGCCCAAGACGGTGGGGCCTGGCGGTGCTCGAGTGGCCCGAGATGCATGTTGTCGTTTTTACAGCTTCGGCTAGCTTACGTTTGCGCTCCTCGAATTTGGCCGGTGCCAGCCATTTCTTTGAGCTGGTCATTTTGGTGGGACGTTTTAACGTGCCCACTCGGCACAAACCATTGCAGCAGGAGTCGCAGACATGCGTTGAGCTGGTAAGGCCCAAGTGACCAGAGACGCAACATTGTTGTTTTCCCATTGTGTAGTGCTTTAAGTCTGCGATGGGAAATGTAAACGAAATCGAGCTGGTGGCAGCAGCAGCACAATATGATGCATAGGACGCCACCGGAATGACACATGATGCGCCCTTTGCACTGCCTGCACCAGGGGACAGCAGTGCGTTTGGGTTATCGCCCATTAAAAGTGTGCTTCCTACGGCCTGCACACTGTGACACCGATAAGTGAGGATGCTTGTCATAATAGGGTTGGTGGCGATAGTTGTAAATGTAGAACAAGAAAGGGCGCGCCTCACGCCTTTTCTTGTTAACAGGGAATTTAGTGGCCGGAATACATATCTTATGATTGCAGTTCGGTGATCTACTGAACATTGGTGCCGAAAGATTGTGTTTTCTAGAAACGTACGAACTGGTAAAAAAGAAGGGTAACTGTATTGGGTAATTTTTTTTTTGTCTTCTCTCTCGCAAACCAACATTGGCGCCAGGAAATTGTACGTAATGGGATCGTATCAATGAGGTTCTACTGTATTTACACAGGAAAAACCAGCAATGTAAATTAAAAGCATGATGATGTTCTGACTCTTCTTTGCAGCAGGTGGAAATACATAAAATTAATGTACACCATTACATTACATAACATAGGCACTTCGCACATCTGTAAGGATTATCAGCATCCACATTCAAGAATCGCTTGCTCAATCAGCGGTGTCTGAATTGCAGTCCCAGCAATTGCAGTCTTTCTTTGCTGTCATCTCGGAGGCCATGCATTTACACATTGCAAGCTCCAGAAGCAATCGGTGTCACTACATTGAAGCATTGCAGGAGCCCAAAACTGCCATGGCAGCTATATATCTAACACTGCCTCTGAGATATCTAAAGCCAGAAGTGTCGTAGCATGCCAGTCTCTGAGGCCAACAACCAGAAACTACAAATTATCTGGATGGATCTGCACAGGCTTTTAAAGTTATCTCGTTTAATTGGCATTACAAATTATGGTACTACACAAATTCTATGAATTAACAGAGTTTTCAGATAAATCTGGATCGGATTATCGAAGTTTTCCCGTATTCTTGCTAAACATGTCTCGAAATAAATGTCCTTTCAGGTGCCGAAAATGTCTCATGAAAATTGTGTTTTGCCATAATTGTTGCATCTCCAGGATCAGGAAAAGTACAGCTGCGGAGTGCATTGAGAATTTAAAATTCTTTTCAATGAGTTTTGTCAAGTTTGCAAAATCCGGAGTCCATGTGGAAACTCTCTACAGGAGCACCTGATAATAACTATTTTATATCTAGCATACCATGAAAGCACCTATCTTGCCATTTGAAAAATGTGCCTGATGTGTGGGGTTGTGCGAATATGTTCAGTGAAAACCCAATAATTCGAAATCTCTTAATTCGAATATGCAGACATTTTGGACTGCTCTGTTGGGGCCGGCAAAGTCCTATGTACAGTAAACCTTCATTATATTAATGCGAATGGGTTGGCAAAAAAGGTTTTATATAAGCAGTAATTGGGCAAGCGTGACTACTTCATAAAAGCTAACAAAGTAGAGCTGAAATAGCACAATTCCGTGGTGATCTAATACAGGTCTCACAGGGCGAATTTTCAATTGCGATTAAGTCAGATCGGGATTGAATTTCTTGCGATTGGCTCCTCTGCTCGGTTCTTGGTTCGGTCGGCTTTGGGCATGCTGGGCGTGCAGAAGGTGACAGGGAGTAACGTTAGTTATTTCCACTGCACGCTAATTTAAAGGTACTGCCACCGCTTGCCGCCGATAACTTGCAGGAGCACCATGGAGGAAGACAAGCGAGTGATGTACTGTTTCACAATTGCAGCAGTTTTCAGAAAATAGTTTTCTCGTTGCTTTGTGCAGTAGATGACACACTACCCTGTTACAGTTCACCATGTAGCGGCGAAGCTAACACCAAGGCCTGGCACACTTTGCGCTGCTTGTTGGCATCGTCACACCTGGCAACTCTCCCGAATTCTAGCTTAATTTGACGAATTTGGGCACGTTATGATTTTACGAATCATGCATCAAGTTTTACAAAAAATGAACTGTTCCCTAAAATATCTTAACACTATTGAAAGATGGGACATCGCAAGATTGAAAAATAGCGCATGCAAGAACAAAAATTGCGTTGGTACCGGCGCCGCTCTCATGTAGCAGTGCAAGACGCCATATACTAGAAGGGCGCTTGCTTCGACAAAGTTTACTCAGACACATTCCCAAAGCAGGCGAAATTGGCAGCAGCAAAGTCTAACAGTTGCTAATCTCAAAATAATGTTGCTACTCTGTGGTGATTCAAGCTTGCTGCTGCTTGTGTGCTGCATCTAAAGGTAAATCATTAATAAAGTTTGTATCAGACAAGTGTATGCTAAGAGCAAATTTAAATGTGTTATTCCCCTCCCTTTTCGTGTCCACGAGATTGTTTATGAATTTTGAAGTTCACAGGTTGGCAGTAATGCATTGTACCGGGTGTCTACCAACCGGGAAAACCGGGAATTCTCAGGGAATTTCAGTAGTCTGAAAAGACTCAGGGAAAACTCAGGGAATGCTCAGGGAATTTGTGCTTCTATCAGGGAAAATTAGCTGTAACTTTATTGAAAGGGAACGAAGTCGTGTTAATGCTGGCTCCAGTAACTGAGGTATCGCAATGAATCGTCGTTGATGTCGTGTCATTGGCACAATGTATTGCCAGAGTAGTTAACGACTGACTTTCCAGACACCCGATTTTTGGGACATGCCCGAAAATTTGCACGACTTTGCGGCACCACCACATACTCCATATAGTCAGTGTATATTGCCCTGACTGCAGGTCTGAAATGGCGTTAATCAAAGCCACCACCGCCGCCATGTTGATTATCTCGCCGTCTCGAACCGGCACTCTCGCACGCAGAACCGCTGGCAGCCGTAGCCACTACCGCGGCAATGTTAGGCCTAGCTGCTTCTACGTTCGCTATTAAGCTTCTTGCCGTACAGTGCCGTGTTTTTCATTGAAAGAGTTTGCCGCTGTCAGCAATGGCACTGACTCCGCCTTTGTAATCCTCGCGATTGGCTTCGAAGCTTGCAGCGCACAGCGCGTTGCGTAATGCCAGTCTCCGAAAGTTAGCTTCGCCTCAGTACAGCTTTGTTAGGCGGTGAAGCATAACAAGCGTGGGAAGGGGCAATGGTCACAGGACACAGTATGTATTCCTTAATTATACATGCGTGCACCCCGTCTCCTGTCACAGTGCGAGCACCGATATGCCTGATCAGTGCACTGGCAGGCCTTAAAAGCTTTTTCAGACGTGCCTGTGGCAATTTTAGCCCTTAAGAGCAGTTATAAGGACACGCATTCATTTTTTTTCGGACTGCCCGATTTTTCGGATGTTTTTGCGGCCCCTAAGGAGTCTGAAAAATCGGACGTAGACTGTACAATTAACCAAGAGCATGCTTCAAATGATCCATGGGGTGAAAGCGTGGCAGAAAGAGAATGAGAACAGAAAGGACCGACGCACTGAGCAATTAACGGGAAAGGAAGCATGCCGTCGCCTCTTTGAAAGAGCTTGAGCTCAAAAAACAAAGTGTTAGCTGACATCGAGATGCAGCTATCCCTCATCCAAACCAAAATAAACTCTTTAAAGCAGTGAAACCCAACACTGAGATGTTGTGTACGGGCTGAGAGTATGTCAGGACAGTTGAGATTGACTTCCCAGCTGCTGAGAGAGAATCTTAGTTGCGACAAAGTTTAGGCCTCATACTGATGAGCTTGCTATCAATTCCTTTTCATGCATCTCCTTTTCATTCGCATTTGAAAATATTCGGCTCAATTTGGAATGTGTTTTACCATTTTTTTCGCTGTGCATTTTACGAACACCTTCCTTCTGTTTTCTTTTTAAATAATATATGTATTACTCTTTACTGCTCAAACTGGATTAAGACATTTTATTTTTGGTTCAACATGCTTACTAGAGAGTGACAGCATTGGGCAACATGGTGTCAGCCTGTCTTGACATAAAACAAAGTTCTGGCTCATTCAGGGAATTTTGCAAAGGTGCTCAGGGAAAACCTGGAAAACTCGGGGAACTTGGAAATGTCAACTTGGTAGACACACCCTGATCGTAGCTTGTTGCATCATTGTAGGATCACTGATGAAGCTGAAGGATCAGCGCTGGGACCTGGCCACCGAATGCTGCCTCGGGGGCCTCCTGTTCGCGTTTTTGGTGGACAATGACCAGGATGCCAAGACTCTGCGGCAGATAATGTCGAAGGTCATGGGTGCTGATCGCAAGCCATCCATCATCACTAGTTCCTTCATGGGAACAGTGAGTCAATGTTCATTTTCATCTGGCATGTTGCAAAATGCTGTCCGGATATATCTACCGTATTTACTCGCATAATGAGAGCACTTCATTGTAAAAAAAGAAAAAAAAATTGATGCCAATTCAGGGGTGCGATCATTACGCGGGATAAATTTCCTGCAAAAATTTTTTTTCATCCCGCATTTGCTGCGGGATGAAAACGGGTCAATAGGCGGCTGCTGCTGTAACAGTGCAGGACACCAAAACGAAAATGGTGGCCGGTGGAACAAGCCGAACGCGCCGAACGCAATTCTTTTTCTTTTTGTGAGTACATTACGCGCATTGAAGCAGCTTATTTCGCATCAGTAATGAATAATATCATTACTATCGGCAAGTTTGTGGCAATAACATAGCCATCTCCACTTTGAGGGGACAGAAACAGAGATGGGCGCGCTTAGCTGCCAGTGACAGAAACCCATGGCGGGTACACTGCGGAAACTGCGGCATTGGTCTTCACTACTATTCTAATACGGCACACTTCCGCTAAGGGTGGGCGAATATCTTAGCTGTGTTACAAGTGTCGGCGTATGAATACGGTACACTTGTAACGTATCAGTGTAAACGTGGCTACTATCGTTGCCGCTCGCGATTTGCTGCGTGTCCACGAGTGCAGACGAGAAGAATTGAAACCGCCTCTTTTGTTGCTGTTGACCACAACCATTATAAACCTACAAATAATAAAGCCAAGGCAAGTTTGGTTGTAGCTTTTTCTTCATAGAAGTGTGGAAAGTGATGAAAGGAATGAAATGGGCCAAATGCTTAAGAATGTTTGGTGCATGCAGACAGCTTGGTATGTCTTGAAGAGTTGTTCGCGTAGAATTCGACAGCGTTCGACAGATGGTGAGCATGATCATCATTAGCTAGACTTGGCACATGACATATTGCTGTGGGCAAGTTCGGGGTGCGATCATTATATGGGAAAGGAAAAAAACAATTTTGGCAATAAAATTCAGGGGTGCGATCATTACGCGAGTGCGATAATTATGCAGGTAAATGCGATAAGGAATCGCCACACTACAGGGACAAATTCCTTTACTCGGTTACTGTGAGCAGCAGTTAGGGGCACCCAGCTTCTTGGTATAATTTAACTCCTTAAATCCCAAGTTCTTCTGAAAAAAAAAATGTGTAAGATTTAGTTTTTTGATGGGAGCAAAGTAGTGCACATTATGACACATGATCATTAATTTTTTTTTGCAGTGACCTTTTTTTCACAGGCAACCACTGTTGCAATGTTGTCACAAGGCACAAGACCATCTACATGTCTGAAAAATCCAGAATGTTGTCACCGATACTGTAGTGAAAAAATCTCATCTAAACAGATAGCAGGCACAATGCAAATAGGGGCGTACATGCTCGAACATACACAAGCACCAGTGATTACGCTGGAATGTACTATGAATCATGTATACATTTAAACCTGGATACAGTAAACTCTCAGTTGTACGAATGTCGGTTTATTGAATATTTCAGAATGACAAAATTTTTAAAAATCCCCGGCAGTTTTCTTATGGACTCTATGCAAAAATGTTTCACTTAAACGAATTTCGGAACAGTCAATACTTCAGTTGAACGAACTCGCTCAGAGGACCAAGGCTTATTTTTATGATCAGAGCCGATGTACGCGCTCATCAAACCGCCGCTTCAGCGGCAATGTAACGTCGCTGGTGCTACAGTGCCCCTGGGGCAAAGCGGCGGCGCGGAAAACGAAAGGCGAGACATGGCCTCCGAGATCGCCAGCTCAAAACGAGCAAGCATGTAATCTTGGAGGCCATGAACAAAGTAACATCGCTGGCGCTTACAACGCCGCCAGAGCAAAGCGGCGATCTGTCACACCACGAACCGTGTGGTGTGTCTTTTTCCGACCGGCTAGTCGTGGCATGGTCGTCATCTCTTTCGAAGAAGAGGCGAAGAAGACGAAGAAGAGGCAACTGCCGCGACAGTTTCAAGCCCTATAACTCTAGCTGAGGTTGTAGGGTACATAGGAAAGTTGAGAGACTTTGTGTCTCAACAGCAAGCTGTGCCAGAAGTGTACAAAAACATTGACTCTTTGGACAGTTTTGTTACTTCCTGTGCTTTAAAAGTACAAGTGCAGAGGAAGCTTACAGATTTTTTTTTCTAAGTAAGAAAGGCAGCATTATAACTGTTAGGAACCTTGTACTTGTTGATATGTACAAATTCCATTTCACACATTTCTAACACTATGGATGCCACGTCTTTTGCTCCAAGAATTGCACTTCAAACTTTTGACTCTGTATCCCATGTCATATATTGGTCTAGTGAATATTCAGTTTAGTGAACTTTCAGTTAAGTGAACTATTTGCTTCGGTCCCTTGAAGTTCACTCAAGTGAGAGTTCACTGTATAACGAAATTTACAAATGCTCGAAAATTTTCGTTACAAAGGGGTTTTCGTTATATGCAGTATTCGCATGAAAATCATAAAAATAAATGCAAAAGTTAAATGAAGAGGGAACTGGAGGTATACTTATTCCCAAACACATTGATTCAGTGACAAAGAACTGTTATTTTGCTCTGTTGCTTGTTTGTGTGAGATGGCAACGCTTGTAAGACATCAAAAAACACAACGCTGCTCCTTCCCCGTGTAGCGAGCCCGCGGCGCAGCTCAAAACGTCAATGGCATCCAGCACTTCCTTCACAGAAGACAAAGCAGGTTACGAATCAACCTACAAGGATCCGTCGTTGTCTCTGTGACAATGGACACTTTCCAACAGCTCTCTCTGGTAGTGATGGCGCAGTCGTCCGTATACAAAAAAAAAAAAAAATTGCAAAGCTGCACATCGTCTGGGGCTGCTCCTATCGTGCACAGTGAAACCCAAGCTTCAGTGAGATCGGGTGGGCCTGAAGAATGAGACTGGATGAAATGATTTCATGCATGGGCACAGGAGCCAAGTCACACGCACGCACAACGTCAAAAGCGAGAAGCAAACGACATGATGACAGAGAGAAGTGACAGAGACACCACTACTCACAAGGCATGGATGTTACCGTTCCATTTCTTCTAGTAATGTCACCTGGTGTCAGGTTAACGAAGTGAAGTGCAGAGACTTCTGCAGTGACCAAAGCGTGGTTGTGCCGGTGCACCACCATAGCCGCTGGGATCAAGTAAGTGTTTGACGTAGTAGTGTTTGACTACTACGTCAAACACTTGCCTTTGCTTCATGTTGTCGAAAAATTCGACTTCGCCCTGCCATCTGCTAAAAGCCTGGTTAGCTCAGATGGTAGAGCGGCTGCCCGGAAAGGCGGTGGTCCCGGGTTCGAGTCCCGGACCAGGACGAATTTTTCTTCAACTATGAGGCTTTTCTTTCGAGGAACCCGTATGGGTTTCCTTTGTAGGAATTGACCTTTATTCATTACTTCTCTCCACCTTGTGGGTTTCCGCAGAACTACTACGTCAAACACTTGCCTTTGCTTCGTGTTGTCGACAAATTCGACTTCGCCCTGCCATCTGCTAGCCGCCTGGTTAGCTCAGATGGAAAGGCGGTGGTCCCGGGTTCGAGTCCCGGACCAGGACGAATTTTTCTTTCGAGGAACCCGTATGGGTTTCCTTTGTAGGAATTGACCTTTATTCATTACTTCTCTCCACCTTGCGGGTTTCCGCAGAACTACTACGTCAAACACTTGCCTTTGCTTCGTGTTGTCGACAAATTCGACTTCGCCCTGCCATCTGCTAGCCGCCTGGTTAGCTCAGATGGTAGAGCGGCTGCCCTGGAAAGGCGGTGGTCCCGGGTTCGAGTCCCGGACCAGGATGAATTTTTCTTCAACTATGAGGCTTTTCTTTCGAGGAACTCGTATGGGTTTCCTTTGTAGGAATTGACCTTTATTCATTACTTCTCTCCACCTTGCGGGTTTCCGCAGAACTACTATATCAAACACTTGCCTTTGCTTCGTGTTGTCGACAAATTCGACTTCACCCTGCCATCTGCTAGCCGCCTGGTTAGCTCAGATGGTAGAGCGGCTGCCCCGGAAAGGCGGTGGTCCCGGGTTCGAGTCCTGGACCAGGACGAATTTTTCTTCAACTATGAGGCTTTTCTTTCGAGGAACCCGTATGGGTTTCCTTTGTAGGAATTGCTACGAACGGGTGGATGTCTGATTTTCCCTTTATTCATGGGATCAAGTAAGTGGCAGCAACGTTATGGGTAGCAGGATGGAGGTTTGAAGGGAGGAGGAAAAGAATCCGTTGCGGCAGCAAGAAACACGTCCGGTTCGAGGGATGCAGAGGGTACCTCAATGCGCGCGTAGATATGCACAGACTAGCATCGTCTGCATTGTCCCTTCCTGTGCCGACGGCACGGCACTCTGTGAAAGCCTTGCTGGCGCCGGGGCTATGTGTGTGCCAAGCACAATGACATCGCTTTGCGCTCCTCGTTGGCGGGGCAACTGCAGGACCTGCATGCAGCTGTTGCTCGCGCTATAACAACAGAATTTGGGGCAAGATCACTAGGTGCTCGGCGGGGGGAATTTATTTCCAGGCCGTCTCGCGCTGCCACTTTGTTATTACATAGAGGTCCCAAATGCATGTGCTTCTGTAGAGTAACGGCAGGGAATAGAAAAACTTTGGAGTATCGAGGAATTCGTTCTATGGAAGTTTGTTATAGGCAGGTTTAACTGTAAATAGCCGGTGTCCTTGACCCATAGTTCAGGTTTCAATGGCCAACAACTCTGCTTGTCGCTGTCGTCGTGCTTTGACTGTTGTTTTCCTGGGCAGAAGTTAGCCCAATAGTCTCATTTGTGAATCAGTTTTGGCACTGTCTGGCTCTTCAATGTCACTGCAGCGTGACTATCATGATTCGTAAAATATTGCATCTGTGGTTTGTCTCTTGTAATCAGCCAATATATTCAACAGACAGCTGCTGTTAAAAATATTCAACGGGAAATCTTTGCCTTTAAAAAAAAAACAACCTTAGCCTCCATAAGGGTTTAAGCTCGTGACTTTTTGTTTACGAGCCATCTGTGCTAGCCACTGCACTGTGCCGTTCCATCAATCATCGCAACATCGCAACATTCTTGCGTACGATTTCCCAGCACCAACGTTTACAATCGAGAACACAAAAAATCATCCAGTCCAGTTGCGCTTCTTTTTTACCTGTTCATATGTTCCCAGAAAACACTATCTTTTGGCACAACACTCTGTACATTGCCAAATTGCAATTGTATTGTAAGTTTTCTGGCTGCTAAATCCCATATTAACAATATTTTTGTTGGCATTGTTCGTGCAACAATGCTGGCATCCTATTTTCGCGTCGCTGACCAGCTTGATTTCTTTTCGGTTCCGAGTCGCCATCTTAAACTGCGACACAATAGGAAAATGACAATGCACTCTTTGAGCCGCACAGGCCCCTCTAGCTCCGCATGCTTCGGCGTCTCGTGTAACACTGATTCGCACAATGCTTTGTATTCTTTGATTTCAACCACTGTTATGCCTGCAAAACTTTCTAATACCTTTTCCACTTATAAAATTTTTTTCCTTGCGTTTTTTTTTCCAAAACGTATGAATGAAGTTCTACTGTATGAGGAGCATGTTGTGGAGCTGATTGTGTGTAAGGTCAACAACAAAATTTTACGGAAGAAGAGATTTGAGGAAACGCTGAACATCTGCACAGCCTCGCCATGCAGCCTAATATTTGCATTTACAGCCTCTACCAGTATACATGGACTACATTGTCGTGTTTGGTTTTACTGGCTGCTGTTACAGGGTGCTGGGAAATTAAAATTTTTTTGAGACCTGTGGTCTGCATACTTCTATGGTGGATTGTACATGTATTGAGGCAGTTAAACAAGCACAGTAATTGGCACATTCATTACGGAGGACCAGAGCATGTTTTGCAGTCATCGGAGTTCTATGTGCTACAGTGAAATTACATGCCAAAACCATGATCTGGTTGTGAGGCGTGTCATAGTGAGGGACAACGTTTTAATTTTGACCACCAGAAGTTCAATAAGCCTGCATCCAATGTATGGTACAGGAGTGTTTTTTTTTACATTGCGCTGCTCTTGGAATGCAACTGCGTCGCCGGAATTGAACCCATGACCTCATGTTCGATCAGCCGTGCATCGCCACAAGACTTACTGTGGCGGTTCTGAGCTACAGCGCTCTCTACTTGTATAGTGATACTACATATATCTATGCATCAGTTATAATGATGAGTCAACTTGAGAGTATTAGGGCTATGAGGAAAAAAACCATATGTAATGACATGTTCACCGCATATCAGATATAACGATCAAAATTTTCCCCCTTAAACTAACGATGCCGACACAGGGCGAAAAGTTTGCCTATGCGAGTTTGTATCTGCCACCATTACTGTACAGTGCGTCCCACCACCCGCCCACGCGGCGATCGTGACATCCACAAAGGGTGTCGTGACTCAGCGTGCCACAAGATGGCTCCAGCTGCTTTGCGTCTGTGTCGCCCACGGTTGTGCTCTGCCTGTCCAAAGAGAAGATAGCGATAGGGAGGGAAAAAAACAGCGCAGCTGCGTTTGCCCTTTCTACAATCTCCCTCTGGGCGAGTGCTGAAATGCACCGCAGAAGCAGCAAGCCCAGTTAGAAGATGGCGCCAACAAAGCCCAAGGCTGTGCCACTTAAACGAAGCTGAAAATTTTGCAAGACTCTGAATGTTAGCTCGCGCCGTTGATGATACCGACGATTCTGAAAACCGGGAGCACCGCGATCCTGAAAGCTGGAACCAGTGGCTGCGCCTATCAACGGAAAAGGCAGGTTTTGTTCAGCAGGGCGAAACCCCCCAATGGGTGGAACCAACATGGTGGAAGCCGCTGACATCATGGAGCTGACTGACTGACTATGGAAGAGGCGGTGCTTAAATGTAGGACTTTCTGAGTTCACACAGTGGGGCCTTGTTCTGCAAAGAGATTTCCGACAGACGGCGGCGTTGTGTGACGGATGTGTGTGACGGACGTGTGTGACGTGTGGCGTTGTGTGACAGCAGCGGCAGTGATGATGAGATTGACAGGGGCTCGTTTGGCACCGACCTCAATGTTCACGCAAAGTATGCTGTCGTCAATCAAGTCACTCGTTGATTTCACACAAGCTAAATTATTGCCGCCAGCGTTAGCGCAGCAGCTGAATGCGATGCAGTTGTGAATCTGAAACTCCCGTGAAAGGAAGTGCAGATTTGGGACTATTTGAGTGCGCCTAACGCTTGATCTGCTGCTTAGAGGTACAAATAACTTTTTTCACAGCCTACTTTCTGCAATCTATATTTTTTTTAGCGTAAGTGGCAACTTTGATTTCGGAACTACAAAGGTGTATTCGGCAGCTTTTTTCTTTCTGGCAATCCAGATATAGTGATAGGTTGTAACGATTGTATTTTTCGTTGTTCTGTGTATTGTTATAATAATAAGTGGACAGCACTGTACAATGAAAAACAGGTTTCTTTGTGTGTACAGCAATAAAGTACAGCAACACTTGTGAGTGGAGTGACAGGAAATGAGCAGTCTACACATTGTAGTACCATTTGTATATAGAAGTCCCTAAAGAAAATGCTCATGACGTACCACACGACAGTTTCATGTTCTGCGTTGTGCTTTTCGCTGTGATCGAGTTACAGGTTGCATTCATACTCATTGCAGCGGTTTGGCTTTGCTAACCTCACAGTTTCCTTGCATTCTCTTTTTTTTTTCACCAGGTTTACAATTACAAGTCCAAGGCGATGCGCTCGTCGAGATATCCTAACCTTCTAGAGAACCTTGAAATTGAAGATCCTGATGTGACCAACTGCCTTATTGATCAGGTGATTGTCACAATGACCCATAGTTTTTCTCTTGCATGACTGCTTTCTTCCATACCCTAGGGGTAGGTGGGTGTAATGGTGGCAGTATTCTGCCTGTTTCTTGCTGTATCAGGTTCGTTTGTACAAGAAAGCTTACATGTCTGTCAAAACTGTTGTTTTGGTTATACTGTGGTTCTGCTTATAGTGCAGAAATTCGTAACTCTGGTGACTTACATTATAAGCAGTGTATGCTGTAGTAGAAAAGAAAGACTGCAACAAGCACACCCCTCCAGCACTGACAAAATGGCTGTCATCTATGTTGTAGAACACTAAGACTGAATCAATGTCACTTTCGAGGTGCCGAAGAAGTGCCGACATCTATGTAGTAAAACAAAAAAAGAGAGAAATAACTGCTGATTTTAAATGCTAACAATGCTGCTGGCTATGCAGTAGAACAAAAAAAGAAACTAAGTGAACATGCTTAACTAGCTTAAATAACTATGAAAACAGTATTATTGTCATTGACGAGCTGAGCTTGTCCAAAGCAAAATTAACCAGGATCGCTTTGACTAGCTGGACTCGACCGCAACAATTAAGGGGTTTATACTTGACCTTGTGATCTTGCAGAGGTCGTTGGAGAAGATTGCGCTCATCGACACCAACAATGAGGCACGAAACGTCATGATGAATGCTACAACCATCCCGCCAAATTGCTCGGAGGCCTTCACTGCACAGGGCGATCAGTTGTTCCCGGTGCCCGATTTCCGCTACTACTCTTCCAACAAGCAGCGGGCCGAATTGCTAAAGGAGAACGTGGATGACCAGATTCGGTGGGTGCCTTTCCTTTGGTACTCTGCTGGTTGTTGATTTTATTCAGGCACTGCTTGTACCATTGTACACGCCATGGTAACACTTCAAAATTTGAAGTGCCAAATGACGATAATGGTCTTGACAGGAATACTGACATGATGTCTAACTTGTCATATTTTTTTCTGGGCCGCACAACAAGCAATGCTACGAAAAATGTTGGGCATAATTCCAAGAGACAGGAACAGAGCAGTTTGGATTAAAGAGCAAAGAGTTAGCTTGGCATGCATAGGGCTGATGATTGCTTATCTACTAGAGCTACAGAATGTGTGCCAAGAGAAGGGAAGTGCAGTCGATGATGGCTGAGAATGAGGTGGTATGATGAAATCTCAATATTTGCAGGTATTAGATGGCGTCAGCTGGGGCAAGACAGTGGTAATTGGAAATCGCTGGGAAAGGCCTTCGTCCTGCTGTGGAAATAAATAGGCTGATGATACTGCTGAGGTTTTATGGTAACTTAAAGTTCAAACCCCAGAAAGAAGTAGTGGCAAGGGGTCATGTCCTGTACTAATTACTATGATATTGTACTTATTCAATTATAAGCCGTGGCAAGGGTGCAGTTGGAGGCCTAATACAAAAAGAAGCTTAAGTATGCACACTGTCATGAGGCATCATAAAGAAGTCGGCATATTATCACTCGGCTAGGTTATCCCGAAATGCTGAATTGCTAAAACAGTGAGAACGCAAAATAATGGCCATGAAGTTTTAGAGGAAGGGAGCTTCAAGACCTTATAGTGTGGCTTCATGGTATCGTGGCACCCGCTGCCGTCTAGTCTTACTATAAGGCGAAATTCTTGTGTAAGAGGACGACTGGCTTCAAGGCTAGCGATTCTGGGGAAAAAAACCTCTCCTTATATTCGAATAATTACAGTACTTTATTCTGCAAACCAGTTTTAGTTTCGTTCCCCAGGTAGTGGATGCATCATGATATTGGCTGGTTCTCTCCATTTCAGCAATTGCTGTGTGGAAGAAACGCACAGCGTTCTTGTTTATTATTGCAACAGCAATTACATGGATACTCCAGGCAAATTTGTGCCATCGGCATCGCCGTGAGGTTCTTTCTGAAGTCCAGGTGCGATGCAGTCGCAGCCATATGCTGTAGGTGGGAGGGGAAGCGTGCGAGGGTGAGCCAAGAAGGATGTTGGCTTGATTTCCCACATGTGAGGGAGGAGGGTGGGGAGGATGTGCATCACCCTCTCGCATGCATAAGTGGGGAAGTGGGGAGGTGTTTGTGCGCTAAGGAGGTGGGCAGGTCAGCGTGCTTTTCCTCTCCTACTGTGGCCATGGCTGCACTTAGCACGGCGTAGCGCAGCTGCATGTGCCCTATTTTGGTGTTAATCTGTGATGGGTGTGTAGAAACAGAAGGCCCACTAAGAGATTACTGCATTGATGTTGCGGCTACCATCGTCGAGCCTATATGCCTGATGGCACTAGTCCAATTTCTTCTTCCACTGTGGGGCTCTGAGTACTGTCCACTACAGGTGCGAAGGCGAGACAACCCAAGATGATGATAGCTGATGGCTTCATATGCACTGTGTTCTCGCATGCCTAGTTCACATTGAAGCGACTGGCAGTGTAAAAGGAAATTTGCTTGCGCTCGCCACTGCTGTTATTCTATCACGTCACCATTGTGACGGCGAGTGTCCATAGTCATTGAGTGAGATGTGTTCATGTTAGCCTGTGTGTGTGCGTGACATCGTGCCTGCTAATTTGGTAAGCGAATGTTTGCAGCAGTTTTATGGCCCTATAAAATTATTAACCTTACTTCATATAGCTGTCTATTAATTTGCTGTTGCAGTCAATGCTTTGCCTTTAGAGTGAAACTGCCACTTTTTTTTTATTGGCAATGTCATCACACCTAGCTTTATTGCTGCCCATTGGCAAAAACTTTGCTCTGTGTAATAACACCATGTTAATGTTGATGGTGCCAGGTCCTGCGTTAGAGACCAACGTTAACATCAAATTAAAATATCTTGTTGCACAAGCTTCATACTTGCTAAAAACGATCCTCTTACATGCGAAAAAAAAAGGAACAAACAAATTTACTCATCTTCTATTCTTTGCACTCAGTGTAAACATTATATAACAAACCCCTTTTTGAGAAAGACAGCTTTTCTCACAATTCGTATAAGTCTTCTACAATATTCTCTTAATACAGGAAAGCAAAACAAATGTAAACTACAAGTGCCCAATCTCAGCAGCACCCTGTAAGATGAGCCGAGGGGCGGGATGTATTCCTGGTAGTCAAAGCAATAGAAACTGCGGCGTGGACGATTAGGGCTAATCCTGGGTGATATTGGTCGAAATTGGTACCATGAATACATCTCAGGCTTGAGGGTTAAAGGGTTAGCATTGTTTGTGCTTTTACCCTTTCTTCTAGGGAGAAGAAAGCAGAGCTTGCAGATGCGGAGAGAAGACTGAAAGAGTTGGACTCCGTATGCGCTGACAATCGAGCTGAGCTGCTGCAAAGCCAGAAGGAGGCACGTCGCCTGACAACCCAGCTGGAATCGCTGAGGCGTGAGGAAGTCCAGGTGTCCTCTAAGATCCGTGAGCTGGCGAGCGTGGAGGAGCCTGAGCCAACAAATGTTTCCATGCTGGTGAGTACCCACGCCACATATGCGAGTCAGGGAGCAATTGAAAACTGACTCTGCTCTTTCTTTCTTTTGTTTTTTTCTTCTTTTATTTCTTTCTTTTATATTTGCATGTTGTCCAGTGACTCGGGCTGTTTTCCGTCAGGCAAAACCTGGAATTTCAAGGAAATTTGTCAGTTCAGGAAAATTCGGGGAATGTTCATTTCAGTTGTGCTGAATAGGGAAGAATAGTGCCTACACAGTTGCTGACCGATAAATTGTACTCTATCGGAACAGCCGAAAAGTTTGAATAATCGGCAGCCTGAAATATGAATTTTGCTGGAAATTAAGGGACTTTGTCTCACGAGTAACAGCTTGTCGGTGCATTACTGTGCGCACGTGTGATTGCCTGCAATCTGGTCAGTCCGTATTTCGACCATTGTCACGCCGTCACTACAGGTCGACAAAAGTACAGTCAACGCCTGCACCCTATTTCCGTTTCCTGGTATTGACCACGCTATATATTTCTTTTATGAAGTGGCGGCAGGTTACATTCAGGTGCGCTTTCATTTTCTTACTTCAAGCCCTCAAAAATTAAGCGCGTGTTAGAATCTGGTGAATACTGTATGTAGGATCTTGCAGTCAGGCTACCACTGCTGCTTCATTGATGCCACCAGGAATAAGAGATCTCTGTTGAAGCCCTTGTTGCCTGCTTTGAAGAGGCAGTAGAAATATCGGTGTAGTTCAGGGCAAAAATCTGTGATTCTAATGACGAAGGCATAGATATTGCTGTTCCAGTGCATGTTCCTGTTTTGGACCTGACGACAAGAGATGCAGAGTCTGCAGCACTATTTTGAACGCCAGGGCTGGGCAGAATTATCGGAAATTTTCTTGCTAACGAACACGTCCTTGCACAAATGAAGCTCTGATGTAGCTCCAATAGCCATGAAACTACAATATGCAAAGTGCAGTAGTACCTTGTTTTTGCTTTTACATTCCTTGCTGTGGGCACCGCAACTGTCTCGCTCGAGGTGCACACCTGAACTACTCCAAAGCGCAAGCGCACGTAAACGACACTGTCCCGAAAGTGCCAAGTGCAACCATGTGGCATCCCCACGAGTACAGAGGTTACATTTCTCCGCGCACCTAGCTATTATAGCCGCCGAAAGAAGTGCGAAAGAAAGGTGTGTGCAGAAAGAAGGGCAAAAGGAGCAAAAGGAGCCTCCGTTGCTAGGCGACACTTGCCTGGGCAGAGCACGCGCTCACAAAACCCGATGCATCGTCGCCTCCGAAATAGATTGAAAGGCAATTATCTCCTGTGTTTTCTTTTTTATTGAGCGCAGTCCCAGGTTTTCTGAACCCACGCATTGCGGCATCCGCTTTCTACACCTTGTCGTCCGCTAGCCTACTGTTTCTGCTGCCGTGGAGGGCACACAGAAATCTAAGGAATTCCAGATTTCTGAATATTAATTCGTAGTTCTGAGGCATTGTTAACATGACATGAAAACTTATAACGATTGTTATTCTGAAATGTTCTGTATTCCAAAGTTTGTAGTGCTGAAATATTTGTACATTGAAATCATAAGAAGTGAACTGGGAAATCCTGAAAAGATCGCTAATCTGAAAAGTTTGTTGATGTGGTGTTCGTAGTTTTCGCTGTAATATAATTTTTGGTGACATTTATGTCCTTCACCTAATTGAAAATTTGGATGAATGGAACACTTATTTTTCTGTCCCTTCAAGTTCCGTGTAAGCGGAGTCTACCGTATAATTACAAAATTTCATGTCTGTACTCTTTTAACCTTGCTCACATGGCATGTTTGCACACCTGCTGTTAAGGGACACAAGCAGTTGGGCATACAAAGGAATTTAATCAGAGTGTGAAGCTTTGAGTATGCAAAGCCGCATGGGTGTGCCATTTCTAAAACTTCCAATTACCCCTGAACTTTGCTAAGAGCAGCAGAACACCGTGACCGTTTAGCCTCTGAAATGAAAAGAAACTGTATTGTCTTTTGCAGGAAGAACTGCTGCAAAAGTTGGTAGGCGAGATCACGGGTGTGAATGAGGAGCTGACTGAGCTGAAGGAGCAGCAAATCGAACTTCGTGCGAAGCTCAAGGCCAAGGCGGCAAAGATCAGGGAGATCGAGGCAGGCCGCACTAAGCTGCTCAAAGAGAGCAACGACATCAAGGTAATGGAGCACTTTTATTGCTTTGTTGTTTTGAATGTCGACACTAGTATACTGCAGTTTTTCGTGCTGGTTTCCGTGGAAGCTCAAAGGAACAGCCCTAATGGCAATATGATCCAACCTCGATATTATAAATGTAGATGTGATATAGTTGCTGATGGATTTTTCGCACTCCAAAAATTCGGACTTGGTGAATATGCCAGACTTCATAAATGCACCATCAGGGTTCTCAAAGAGCGAATGCATTTTTGTGTCTGATTTTTCGGACGATGTAAGACCCCATAGTTTGATTTTCCAGGCTAAATAGCTTGTTTTGAGCCGTGCTACTCGATCATGGGTGTCGCCGTGTTGGATTTCCTGCTGGCTTAGCCAGGCTTGGCTTCCAGTGGCTTACTCTGTAGCCTTCAAGATAGGGAGGTGCACGCTTTCAGTAGAGAGCGTGCGACATCCTTTTGTCTCGGAGGCCGTGCCCGCTCTTCCTTGGCCGACAAAGTTTTCTTGTTTCTTTCTTTTTTTAGTCGGCACTATTGTCATAATCACTTAATGGGAGACACTGGTCTCTTAAACTTAAAAACAAATTTGTATCATGTACAAGAAAAACTTTCAGGCAAAGTATACTTTAGCCTGCTAGATACAGATATGAAATCTATTTCTCCTTTGAAGTAGTTTTTTAGATATTTAATATCTTACAATTTGCCCAACGATTTTACCATTGAATATCCAAGAAAAATTTATACGCGCATATTCTAGAACAATTGGAGATTTCATTTCATTTTCATTTCATTTATTTTATCCTCAAGGTATATAGTGCATTATAGAGGGGAGGGGCTAAAAGAATACAAAGTAAACATCGGTAAAAGTAACTCAAACAAAATAAATAACAGCAGTAATAATTCCAAATGTTGAGTTGACATCCGATAACAAACAGAGGTACAAAAGATACAAATACAAATGCGATGTACACAATGGTAAAGAGGTTCGAAAAACATATTATGTACAGTAGATTTACAAAATGCATTGTTAACATTTTGATCATGATGCTGATGAAAACGCTGCAATGGAGAAAAGTACATACACATAGGCAAGACAAATGGTAAGTATATTACAAAAGTTCGTTTTTGAGTGTGTTTCTAAGCGTAAATGGATTAATTATACCTGTTAATGAAGGGGATAAGCTGTTCCAGTCTTTGCTAGTCATTGGTAAGAATGAATTCGCGCCCATGATAGTACTGAAATGCGATATGCTTTCTGATTATGATCACGGCGAGAAGAAATCGAAGGTGCTGGCCCAATCCAAAGAGTGTGTAAAAAGGTGTTATGATAGTAGATTTTGTGAAAAAGAGAAATGCGTGAGTATTTTCGGCGGTCGGATAAGAGAGGCAGGTTTAATTAACATTTCATGTGTGTTACGCTTGCTGTTTGATTGAAGTTATTTAAAATAAAATGGGCTGAGCGGTTTTGTATAGCTTCCAGCATGTGTATTAGTGTTGAATGCCAGGGATCCCATATTGATGAAGCATACCTAAGTTGCAAGCGAACGTAAGTGGTATACAGTAATTGTTTTAAGGATAATGGTGCGTGAGAAAAATTTCGGTGCAGGTACCCTAAAGTGCGGTTAGCTTTGGACACTATAATATCAATATGCAATTTCCAAGACAAATTGTTATGCTCACTCCTAAATAACGATACGAGGTCACACATTCGAGTGATATATCAGTGAGAGAATAATTAGGAGAACTAGAGTTAGTACGAGAACCCCTCATAGTTTTGCACTTCTTAATGTCAAGTTGCATTTTCCACGTGCTGCACCAATCGGTTATTTTATTCAAGTCAGTTTGCAGAGCAGTTACATCAGTTATTGAAAATTTTGCGGTATATCACACAATCGTCTGCAAATAAACATATCTTTGATGGAATATTAGTTGGTAAGTCATTAATGTATATAAGAAACAAAAGTGGGCCCAGGACAGATCCTTGAGGGACGGCTGAGCCGACAGGGGCTAAAGAGGAATTAGATTCAGTAGCAGAAACAAACAACACACGATGTAAGAAAGGTACAGAACCAATTAAGTAGTGTAGGGTCCATGCTTAAAAGGCTTAGTAGTATGTGTAAGAGCAGAGCATGACACATGTCATCAAATGCCTTAGCGAAATCCAAAAATATACAGTCCGTCGTGAAGCCTGTGTCAAGGTTAGAGTGTAAATCAATTGTGAATGTTAGAAGCTATGTTTCACAAGAGTTTTTTTCTAAACCCATGCTGGTGAGGAGTAAAGAAATTATTGTCGTCAAGGAAGTTAATGAGATACGTGTAAATTACATGTTCCATAATTTTACAAGGTACTGAGGTAAGAGAAATTGGTCTATAATTAAAAAGATTATGAATGTCACCTGATTTTTGTATGGGAAAGATTTTTCATGTTTTCCAAGCCAGTGGAAGCATGCAAGAGTTATGATTGCGAGAATAGATATTGCAATATGACAGACAAATATTCAACTGTGCTAATTAAGAATTTGGTGGTGATTTCATCGACACCGCAGGAAGAAGTAATTTTCAAATTTTTGATGATTTTTTAAATTCCTATTGCATCAAATATAATAGGGTCCATAGGAGGAAAGTTACAGCCCTATAGGATGGGATGTTTGTTGTTAGGTACGGGAGACGAAAATGATTGCACAAACGCACTGTTCAAGACGTCTGCGCAAAGATAGCTGGAAACCTGACTACAAGACTGTGTTAATGCAGTCTTATTTTCACGTTTGCATTTTACTATGCTCCAAAAGCGTTTTGGATTGGTTTTTAGTAGTAATGGCAGGGTTTTGTTAAAAAACGTGTGCTTAGTATTTTTAGCAGTAATTGAGTAGTTAGAGGCAGCGTTTTTATATCAAGCCAATGTGCAGGCTTTTTTGTCCGTTTAGCATGGCAAATAAGGTCTCTTCCTATTTGAGAGCATATTAAGGAACCTATTATACCAGGGTGCTTGATTATGAGAATAAACACGCTGGAATGGAACATGCTGATGGATTAGTTCTAAAATTTTATTCTTGAACATACACCAATTTCTTTCAACTGATCATTCAAAAAACTGCGGTAAGAAATCATCAAGAAATGAACATAGGCTTGAGTTTATGGCAGAAAAATTGGCTCTTTTGAAGTTTCTGATTGTCTTTAGTTGTTTGCATTGATAGTGCTGGGGGAATGTAAGCGTGAAGTGCAAAATGTCGTGATCACTGAAACCAGGTAAGTGAGTTATCGATGAGGCGTTGTTGGGTGAAGATGTGAGCACCAGATCAAGTAGTGAGGTTGAGTGCCGAGTTATTCGCGTTGGTGACATGACCATTTGTGAGAAACCGAAGTCAGAACAAAGTGTAATGAACTCATTACATTCAGTAGATGAGGGGTCAGAAAACGGAGTGATGTGGGACCAACGATGTTTGGAAAATTAGTCGCCCATTAGATATATTGGCACTCCAGGGTAGCGTATTGTTATCTGGTTCAAGTTGTCATTCAGGTCATTGCAAAAAGAGAAAGCACTTGAGGGTGATCGGTAACAAGCTCCTATTAGTAGTTTTTAAAATTTTATTGTGAGGCAGCACCAGATGATTTCTAAATCTGAAACAACCGGCACACAAAAGTCCTCAAATCGGTCACTGATTGCAAGAAGCACACCACCAGCCTACTTTCCCATGCGATCGCTACGAAAAACAGCGTATTTATTTCTGCAAAAAAAATATAACTGAGTTGGCCACCGTAGATGACAGCCAGGTTTCAGTTAACGCAATAGTGTTAGCGTCACAGTCATCAATAATGGCACACAGTTCGTCCCTCTTTGGCTGAAGACTACGCATGTTCGAGAAAAGCACTGAGCAAGAACACAGCTGAGAACCGCCTCCCTATTCGTTCCCCTATATTTCTTTCAATGGGAATTCACACCCAGAGCGAAGAGTACGAGGGCTGAGGCCGTTCTGTTTGCTATCGAAAGCTTCTATTCCAGTTACGGTATTATGAGCCTCATTGTAAACATACGTTTTTCCACCGATAGTCAATTTATTGTAATGCAACTTGAATTACTTTTTTGTGTTTTTTCCAAATTCAATCAACTTTTTGCGGCAGTGTCTTGTTGCCGGGCAGTAATCTTTGCTTACGGATATATATATTTTTTTTTCATCCTTTAGAACTTGGCGCTTGGAAAGGACTAAGTCCTTACTTTTGTATGTCTCAAATTTTACTATTAGTGGCCGTGCTTTCCATGTGGCAAATCGCCCTATTCTGTGCACTCTGGCTATATTGTTACTTGAAATATCCACTTTTAGAGTATCGGAGAAAATTTTCAGTATTTTTTCTACCGACTTGGAATACGCTTCATCAGTGGAGTCAGGCACATCGTAGGACAAGTTATTCCGGCGAGCGCGATCTTTGGCGTCATTTAGTCTTGAGAGGAGTATGTGTGTGTGCTTTTCAACGCGGACTCGGAATCCCGCACGTCGTCGAGGCCTGTCTGCTTCTGCATTAGGCCTAATGAGCTAGACAGTGTGGCTAATGATGCAAACCATCCCAAAAATCTTGTCGCCAATACGTTCCTGCGGGCAGCTCACCTGGGATCAGTCGCAGAATCACGTGTAGGGGTCAGATTGATGGTCTGTGGTCGACCAACAGGCAACTACTGCGAGCACGTGTGTCAAGTTTGTTTGTGTGCTTGCATGTGGGTACAGAGCTCCCACCTGCATGCGTACACATGGAACTCGCATATTCGATGCGATCAGCGTGCCTTCTAATGGCTGGTCGGCCCAATCTTCACACATGCTCTCGTGCTTTCCATGCGCACTGCTGTCATAGTTTTCTCTGTCTGCGTTGTGCTAATTGTTTTGATCCGTAATTGTAATAATCCGTAATCCGTAATTGTTTTGATCCATGCATGAGGGTACAGAGCTCCCACCTGCATGCTTACACATGGAACTCGCATATTCGATGCGATTAGCGTGCCTTCCAATGGCTGATCGGCCCAATCTTCACACATGCTCTTGTGCTTTCCATACGCGCTGCTGTCGTAGTTCTCTCTGTCTGCGTCGTGCTAATTGTTTTGATCCGTACTGTCGACCTGGGTGAACCTTGCACCAATGGAAATTGTGAGCCGTGGGAGCGGTGCACATGTTAAGAGGCACTGACCACATCCAGGTCATTTATCGAAAGTACCAATATTCAAAAAGGGGAATTTTCGAGAAATGGAATATGAGATATTCGATTTGCAAATCGAATTATTTGAGCGTTCTCCATTTGATTCGAAATGGAATATCCGTATATTTGCACACCCCTACCGTAAGTGGTCATCACGAATATCAGCTTTCTGTGAGTATATGCTTACAATGAATATTGCATATAACAAGATTGCTCTCATGTTAGATTTGATTGTTATAAGGAGGCTTGACTATATAATGAAGGATTTGACGGGTTATTGAATATAAAAGAAATCTAAAATACTTTTGCCAATACCAGCATGTTTCGAATATATGCTTATAACAAATATTAGATGTAGTGAAGGTGTCTTCGAATGTGACAGAGGTTTCTTGTGAGGAGGTCAATTGAGCAACTCTAATGGCCTACTTGTAGATTTGTGGGAATGTCAATTTTTCGGTTTGAAGTCAGTTTGAAGCAAATAGTAATATAGTGTCAAATAGTTTGACTAGTTGTGGGATTTGCATAAAATATTAACTGAACAGTCAGGAGTTGACAAAGCTCTAAATAGATGAAAGTAAGGGAAGCAGGGGGTGAGTGTTCTTTAGTTGAAAAGATGGAAACGGTTTCATCTAGTGAAACAGTTTATACAGTTGATCCTGGATACATCAAAATCTGATACTGTATCGAATTGTTGCCCGTATTTGAGAGTCGTAACATCCCCTTGGAGATCTCCCGCATAAGTAAACAGTGTACCACAGTGAAATCTCGATGTAACAAACTTCAGGGGATCGTGGCAAATTGTTCGTTATTTTGATAGGTCGTTAGAATGAAAGCCCCGAAATTAACCATTCCACAGATCAGCCCATCAGTTGTCCCAGTATGATGAACCAATGAAAACGTCGCTGCTAACTCTCGGCCCGCGCTGTTGCTTCTTTCTCCACAGATTCCACTGCCATGCGTCACCAAAGCATCGTTATAGTAGTAAGAGCGACATGCACGCAAAAGAGACACTGACGCGAAGGAAACCACTGAAAAGCTCTTGTCTACAAAGGGCAATGTTTCTTTTCGTTTGTTTGTTTTTCACATTCCTTGCCATGGACACCGTAGCTGTCCCATTTAAGCACAGGTGAACTATTTCAGAGTACAAGCACATGTAAACAAAACCGTCTGGAAAGTACGACCGTGTGGCATCCCCACGGGCACAGGGGTTACATTTCACCGCACACGTAACTGGTACAGCTGCAGAAAGAAGCACGAAAGAAACGTTTGTGCACAGAAAGGCCAGCGAGAAAAGGAGGTGACGCACCGCCATTGCTAGGCGACATTTGTCTGGGCGGAGTACGCGCTAGCAAAACCTGATGCATCGTTGCCTTCGCAATAGACAAAAAAAAAAAAATTCCCTCCCACGTTTTTTTTCTCTGGTGCCGTCTCAGGGTCTCCGAGCTCATACGACGCAGCATTCACTTTCTGCACCTTGTTGTCTGCTAGCCCACTGTTCTGGTTGCCGTGGTGAAAATCTAAGAATCTGCAGATTTCGGAACAATAATTCTTTGTACTGAGGTGCTGCGAACATGCCACGAAAACTGAATAACGATTATTCTGAAATGTTCGGTATTCCAAAGCTTGTAGTACTGGAATATCTTACATTGAAACTATAAGCATGCAGCAGGGGATTTCTGAAAGATTTCTAAAGGGTGCGTTAATCTGAAAAGTTTGTTAATGTGGTATTCATAGTAATGAGATTTCACTGGATGCGTGTATCGTTCATTCACTGGCACATTTGTTATACAGTCACCGACTGATTTTACGGACCTGATGGGGACTGAAAAATAGTCTGAAAAATCAAACAGTTAACCCTTTGAGGGTCGATTTTTTTCGCCACATGCGACCACCCAGGCTCGATATTTTTTATTGCACATTTAAATTCTTCAGAGGGAGCTATTTCGAAAAAATTTACTGTAATTTTTCTAGGGTGACCGTAAAGTGAGAAAAAAATGTTTGGCGTTGGCATATATGGACTGTTTATTCATGAAAAACAATAAAAGATAGCAAATAAAGTTGTAAGAATTTAAAAAATTGGCGCATTGTTATACACAATGTGCACACGAGAAAAATACACAAGAAGAATGCGCACACGAAAATTTTTTGCAAGTCTCCAATGTTCCTCTTGCACTAATACTCCTTCAGCGTGTGGTAGTTCTTGAAGCATGGCTCCACGCGGAGCGGTTTGTTGCACTCAGCGCACATGTACCTAGTGTCATTGCGATGTTTTTGCTGCCGAGTGGTGTTGGCGCATACGTGGCACCTCCTCTGGGTACTGCTTCCCTGAGCAGCCGTGGGAGGCAACTTCGGAATAAAGTGCCAAAAAAGGAAACGCATGCACGGCGGCATCCTTCGTATGCGGACCCCTGTGAGCAACAACAGAGCGAGTAACAGGCGGTCACCCTTTGAGTGACAAGAACGAGATAGCCATCAGTTTTGCGAGCGAAAGAAGCCGAAACCGCATGCGGAACAAAACTGAAACTAACCGCCGCGCGCCCGCGAGCGCGCCAATGCGCGAGCGGTAGCAGACGCGCCGGAGCAAAAAAAAAAAAACTATACAACGAAAACTGAAAGAGAGAGACGCGAGAAAAAAATTCCATGTATTCCCACATAGTGGCACCACATGCCAGGCAAGAAAAAGTTAGGAAATTAGCGCGCGTTTTAAACGTACAGACGGTGCCGTAAATATACGGCGTCGACCATTTTCGGACCTGTTCGCGGCGCCGTATATTTACGGCATCGACCCTCAATGGGTTAAAAAGAACTTCTTCCACCAAAAAATACAATTTATTAGGCTTAGAGGGGCTTAAAAAAAGCTCTAATAATGCACTGCTTAGATTTGTGCAAGAGTGATGTCCTCATGCACAATCGACCAGAGTATCAACGCGTTGGTGATCTCTGCCGACGGAGTTCGCCATGGATATTCGGAGAAAGGAGCCATGTTTCTTCGTACCACTTGTCTCTTGTGAAAGCATAGGAGAGGGCGCTGATCACACAAATGTAAAACTACATACACAAAGATGCGACGTCTCCGAAACATACCTGCTCAATGGACACGCCACATGCAAATTAGCAACAGAAAAAAAAAAAATACCCAGATCTTGTATTGAGTGATTATGTCGCTAGTGCTCACAGAAAAGAAATAAAAAAGTGCCATCCCCTGGATTGCTTTGTCAGCCAAGGAAGAGCGGGCATGGCCTCCGAGACTGGAAGATGCAGTGCGCACTTTATTGATAGTGTGTGCCTCCCAAACTTAGTGGCTGTAAAGTGGGCCACTGGAAGCCAAGCCTACCCAGCGAACAATCCAACTTGGCAGCCTCTAAGATTGGGTAGCGTGGCTCGGAATGAGCGATTTAGTCCTGAAAATTGAACTTTTGGGCCTAAATTCGTCTGAAAAATAGGTTGCAAAAATGCATTAGCTCTATGGCAACCCTGACGGTGCATGTAGGTAGTCCAGAATATCCAGTCGAATTTTCGGAATCCAAAAAAATCCATCTGCAACTAGTATTAAATGCTGCACCACACCGTTGCAAAAGTGTTTTTCATAATGAGTGTGTGGTTACATCTGACGTCATTGAAGATAATAATTTTGACTAAACAGCACTGTTTTGGTAGACGCTGAGCAAGATATGTGTCGCATCAAGCAGCTGTTTTCGATAGAGTGCGGTTAAACTCGACTCATTTGACTGTTGGCCTGGTGGTCATTAAGGCTGCCTACATAGCAGCGCCTACTCCGTCATGAAGTCGATAGACTATTGAACTGAAGGTGAAGGCCTTCAAAATGCCCCTGTGAGAACAGCATTAGTGAAGCTCACTTCACCGCTGAAGGACCTTTGAATTGATGTAGACGTAAAGAAAGGCTCGACAGTTGGAGCTGTTGTAGGGACCTGTTTTGCTTCGAGAATGAAAATTGTTGTTGCATTTTGTGTTTTTATTGCAGACAAAGTTGCTCGAAGCAGACGCACAGTTGCAGAAGGATAAAAGTCAGAGGGAAAGCCTGAAGGAAGAAAAGAAAGCCATCGAGCAGAGGCAGTCGGCCTCGGAGCAGCAGCTCAAGGCTGTCAGCCTGCAGCTGAAGGTAAGCATTGGCCAAGGTGCTTGATTACTCTTTCATTTGCAGTTTCATCCGCAACTATACACTCTTGACTTTCTTGATGCTTCGTTTCGTACATGGCAAGCATTGCTGCTGAATTACGCGAGTGCAGTTAGATAAGTCTCGCTCCACATATTTCACAGCGCAGTAGTTCTTGATCTCTGCCACATTCTACGGAATAACTAGTTCATGTACAGTGCAGTCCACCTATAACATTATCTAGAAGAATGAAAAATCCTATCGTTACAACTGATCATCGCTATATCTGTAGTGCTGCAAAAAAAATTATGAAAAAGAAGGTGCCGTACATACCTTCGTAGCTCCAAGAGCAAATTTGCCACATACAATAAAACATTTCATCTTGCAAAAAGTAGGCTGTGAAAAATGAAACCTTTATATCTCTAAACAGGATTTCAAGCGTTAGGCATGCTGGAATGGTCGGGAATCTGCACTTCTTTCGCAGAGGTTCGCAACTGCAGTGTGAATCGCATCCAGCAGCTTCGCGAACACTGGTGGCTATAATTTAGCGTGCATGAAATCAGTGAGCGACTCTATCGACGACAGTTCGCCTTTTTTTAACATTGGGGTCGGTGTCGTAGACGTGCCACTGTGAATCTTGTTGTTACTGCTGCTGCTGTCATCGCCTCCATTGCACAACGTCGCCGTGTGTCGCAACAATAGCCCCATCGGAGATTCTTCGCAGAACGAGGCAGTGCTGTCTCCACTCAGAAACTCCTGCATTGAAGCACCACCACCTGTAGTAATGTGCTCCCAGAGTTCAGTAATGTCATCGGCTGCTACCGTGTTGATTTCACACATGGGAAGTTTCGCCCACGTGCGTAAGCCCGCCATTTTCGGTGATCGGCATGGTCACTGGTTCCAGCCTTCATGATGGTGACGCGAGCTCGTGCTATGAGCCTTACAAAATTACAAAATGTGATGCCACAGCTTTGCACTTTGTCGGTACACCTGTCACTGCTTCCGTGGCGAATTTCCGCGCTCGCTGAGGGAGAGAGGGAGATTGTAGAAAGGGGGCACTAGCGCGATTCGCTTCTCGCATTTTTCTTTTTTTTCTTCTCTGGATGTTCGCCGGTGACGCGGATGCGGGGCATCGGGCGCCAAGTTGCAATGCTCTCCCTGGCTTTCGCAATTGTTGCACTGGCAGGGTGCGCTGTGTAGTAATGGAGGCAGATACAAACTCGCATAGGCAACCTTTTTGCCCATGTCTCGGTTAAAGGTAGCTTAGCAGTGCAAACTTCACGATTATTCTGCGTGGAAAATGCAACCAAAAGGCAGAATTGCAATTGCTATGTCCAATATGCAATGAATAGTGCATTGTTATATATCTTTTCTTTTACTCATAGCCCTAATGCATAGGTTGATACTCTGAAGTCGACTCATCGTTATAACCGATATATTGTTACATGTGGTATCATTATAAGTAGACTGCACTGTATTACAACTACAACTTGTGTGGATGCAAGGTTATGTCAAATCACATACAGTAGAATCTCGATGAGGTGATTGCAGTTGATCCAAATTTGGCAATACGAATTTCAAAAATGTTTGACCACGAAAGCCAAACCTGGGCCGTCCAGCAGGTCTCGGCGGCTCTTGAAAGACAAAGGCCGCGCGAAACCGACGGAACGTTGCCCCACAGGGCGACCAACCGCGGGAGTAACACGCGCTGGAGTTGAGTAGAGACCACCCGCTGAGAAGACGTCAGGGCCCGCGTCACGGCGCCATTTAGTCATGGTGTCGTTCTGCAGGCGACTACATGAAGTTGTCTCTCTCTCTCTCTCTTGGGCAGTAGTAGAATACGCTATGATTCTGCATGACACGAACGGTTTCTCCAGCGTTTGCGGATGATACAAACACGCCAATGATCGACGCATGTAACTTGGGCAACGTGGCTGGTCTCGGAGGGGGAGTGTAGCCACCGTAGCTAATATGCGGCTGGTGACCCTTTTCACTCCTGATTTCCTTCACCTCCAGTCCCTGTTGGCCGAGCGGCAGCAGCCACCGGCCCTCCTCTCCATACCTGCCTCCTTTCACCTCCACATGTCCACCGCCACTAGTGTAGCATACATAGTGCACTTGGCATGAAACCTGACAAGCCAGGGCGAGTTACGTGCCTGACAAGGCTGCATCACCCATTTCCTGGCAGCTCATTGGCCTACACTAACTTCTTTTTTTCCCCCTTTGTTATTGCTATGCCAGCTTGATTTTTTTTCCCCCATTGCCGTATTGTGCTTTCGTGCAGGGCGACTCGATCTTAACAAGAAAGCCGAGCCGCCATCGCCATCACAGGCTGCTGCATGCTGCTGCATGCTGCTGCATTTGTCTGTTCACTGCGGCAGCTGCCCTGTACGCTTAGCGTAACTGCTAAAGCACTGCAATGTTGACTATCTAAACGTTCCGAAGTGTTCACTGTTCGACATATCACAGCAACGGAGGGCCCTTTCTTTTAAGGGGGGACACGGGTCTTTGCGGCGAAAAAATCGCGAAAAAATCGATTTTTTGAAAATGAAATTTTCGAATTCTACAGCTAATATTCCTTTAATTCACCAAGTTTCAAATCTCAGGGAAGAGTATTTCCTCCGCAATATCAAGTTATAACATCACTGTGAGCTGAATTCCGCGCAAAAACAGCCCTTTTTATCGCGGCGCGTAGCTCTTTTTCTATGCGCGCGATCGCGGCCATCCTGGTCTCGTTGGAAAGAGGAGCCTTCCTTCTTTAATTTCCCGCCAAAAGTGACTCCGTCGGTACGCCAGTGACGTTGAAATCCGGGGAAGAAAAAAAGCCGGAACGCGCGATCCGATTCGTTGACTAGCGCACGTGACCAAAAACGCGTGCTGTGGTTGGCTACGCGAGGTTCCCATCGTCTGCTCCACTCCGCAGGCGACGCGACGGCGCGTCTCGTAGGTTTGTTGGCACACGCCCAACGATGTCCAGTCCACCGGGGAAGTTCACCACGAGGCACAAGTTCGGCAAAAGGAAGCGATCAGCTTATAACTTTCAAAAGCGCTCCATTGCTTCTCAAAGCATCGAGAGTAGCTCGCCGCCAACCGCAAATGATGCCGAAGCCGCGGACGATGCCGAAGTAGGCCTAGCCAGCTCACAAATGAGTGAAATCGTTACGGATAGCGGCCGCGTTCGGCGTGACACTGCAATGTTGCAGCGTGCGGATTTTTCGCAGAGGGAGATGAATGCTCAAAAAGTTCTTGCGTCAACGCCAGCAACAAAGCGGGTGTTGGATTTGCTCACTCGCGCCGACGGCGCTGCAGCCGCGCCAGTCGACGCCGAGGCAGGCTTCGCTATCCTCAGTAGGACTCCTTGAACGCACTGATGTCGTTTGTCAAGTGCAAGGTGTGCGGCGGCAGCGTCGCAGGAGGCAAAAGCGAACGGTAATCTGGCCTCGCCATAAAGATCGTTATCACATGCGCGTGTTGGGGCGATATCGCGTCGGCGTGAAACTCGACCCGCTTGAACGACAACCTTGCCGCGCGCGCGATGCAAGCCACCGGGAATCGGCGAAAGGTGCCAAACGATGTTTTTGGCGCATTTGGGTGGCCGTGGTCAGGGCAACTACTTTCCTGGTGGCTTTTAGCCACTTTCACTACAAAATAATGCAAAATTATTTCTGTACTTTTGATTAAAAGTGAATGTATTCCTTTTTTCTCGTTTTCTCGAAACACCGACTTTTGACTTGTTGCTGATTTGCCGCGGCGATATCTCTGCCTTCAAAGCAGATAGAGCCATAATTTTTGTTGTGGCTTGTAGCTGAGGGTGCAAAGTACACAATGGTAGGGTCAGATTTTGGAATTTATGCTTTAAAAATTTTCAATTCTGCTTTAGATCAGACAGTGGGGTAGCCACAATTCGAACAGTAAAGATTGAATTGCTATAAAATTGCTAATATTTGATGTATCAAAATAGTATTCCTACCATTGTGTTCCTTATGTTTTCTAGTACCAAGGCATGTGCCAATATGAATTTTGTAGCGCATTTTTTTTCCCTATTGTTTGTGCAAATTATGAACAATGAATTTCATTTATCTTCAGAACTAAATGGCCTATTGGGAAAATACTTACATATTTGAAATCAGCACAAATGTCTTAACAAGAATGGAAAGTTTCATGAATATTGATGGAAAACATCATGAACATTATTTGAAGAGCAGTGTCCCCCCTTATGGAGAAAATTTAAATCCTCAGGAAGGTCGACGAAAGCCCTAAGAAGAAATGCATTGATTTGGCAAAAGAGTTAGGCACCGTCACCACTTAGTACCATTGTTGGGCAGCGAGACGTTGTGTTGAACATTGCCCAGCATTTCCACATTAATGTCAAACAGCCAAAGATAGCTACACACGTAAAGCTGGAAGAGATCCTAGGATGCTGACATGGTTTTGTGAAGTTACTACGGCCGGCGTCAATGCGAACGGCAAGGTGCTAAACCAAAAAGCAAACAACATTGCACTTTCCCTTGGAATTAAATATTTCCAAGCTTCCAGGTGATGGTTGCATCGTTTTAAAGAAAGACACGGACTTGTCCACAGAGTTATTTGCAGTGAAGGGAAGAAAGTGGGTGAGTCTGCTGTCAGTGACTGGCTGAACATGCTGCCAGCACTGATTTCAGACCACGCACTGTGCGACATATTTAATGCTGACGAGGCGGTTCTCTTTTTCAGCTTGCAACGGGAGAGGAGCTTGTGTGTGAAGGCCCAGGCTTGCCAGGGCAGCTAAAAAAAATTAGGAAAGAGTTACCATGCTTTCTTTTCATGAATGCCAATGGCCCTGAGAAAATGCAGCTTATTATCATAGGCAAGTCTAAACAGCTGACGTGCTTCTGATCGGCAGGATGTTTACCTTGTTTGTACAAGGGGAACAGAAAAGTGTGGATGACCTTGCATTTCTTACACGAGTTCCTCATGACCCTGGATTGGAAAATGTCAGCAAAGAACTGAAAGATTTTGCCTTTTGTAGAAAACACCATCATAAGGTTCCTGCCTGCGAACACTGCAAGCCATCTGCAGGAATAATTCAGAACGGGAAGCATCACTTCAAAGAACTGCTTAGTAAGGCGCCTCCTGGTAAAAATTGATTGCAAAGATAGTTTGTGCATCAGTCTACTCAATACGTTGCATTTCTTTTTCATGTCTTGGGACAGTGTGACCTCGGACACAATCGCAAACTGTTCTAGCAAATGTGCATTTAACACGGGACTAGATGCGCCTCCCATAGGATATAATCAAGAGCCCGATGAGAACTTTGTGATTGAAGGCTGGAAGAGTCTCAAAACCCAAGCTTCTGCTCGAGACTTCGTCACCGTGGAGGACAAAATTGCAACTTGTGGGTGAAGGTTCATAGAAGACTTGGTCGGCAAAGTAAATGAAATCGAGACTGACAGTGATGATGAAGATGCCGACGTGTGCGACTAACTGCCGTCAACATCAGAAACCCTTCATGCTCTCCATGTTCTGCTGCCGCACCGTAAGTGCCGACAGCATGAGCGCCAAAACCGCTGCACAATTTTGTGCCTTTCAGGCAGGTCTTGTCAGCAACATTGAGGGCAGGAAGGTGCAGACAAACTTTACAGACTTTTTCGGCCAGAAGTAGTTGTGCCCAATAAAGTTTGTGTTCATCTTTATGTTCAGACTTGGCTTGTTTTGCCTCATACAAATTCAGGATGATACGAACATTTCACATGCTCCCGAGGAATTCGCATCATTCAGATTCTACTGTATTCGTACACCTTTGTGCTTCCAGTATGTGACGAACTATGTAGTGGTCGCGCGAGCAAGTGCTGCGCGGTGGCCGCCGGTCGATAAAACATGTCTCTCCACTTCTTTGGGGTGTGTTCAGATCTGCGACGCCTTCTACGTAATAAATACCTCTTATATCGCTACATAAAAGTAGGAGACTTACTGTTACATTAAATTAAGTTACACACATCTATATCTTTCCTTCATGTGTGACACACTATGTGTTACAAATTCTACTGGTGAGAGAAGTCTCTCCCTAGTCTTCGTAGTGCTGCCTGCTACTTGTATGTAGTAAGCAGGGTATATCCTGAATTGACATTCTACTCCTTGACGTCTTTGGCTCTTGTTCTTCCAGAGCTCTGTCTGTGGCAGGCACGAATGTGACGTCAGTAAATTTTTGTCACGCAGGAACTGACAGAGGAGGCCGTCGAAGCTGCATCCGAGCGAATCTCGTCTAGGCGAAAACCAGCTGCCATTGCTGCTGAAATTGAAGCGCTTGAGAGCCACTTACAAGTTGAAGAAAAAAGGCAAGTGATCGTGCTAAATTCCTGGTGATTAGGAGTGACTGATT
Source organism: Dermacentor variabilis (assembly GCF_050947875.1). NCBI lineage: Eukaryota > Metazoa > Arthropoda > Arachnida > Ixodida > Ixodidae > Dermacentor > Dermacentor variabilis. Next base: position 85,643,506 of record NC_134576.1, read on the forward strand.
GCATCTGTAGATTCTGAAAATTTTGGTTCTTCATCTAAAGTGAACATTTCCATCTGCAGATTTTATATTACTGCAGCAGCCGTTACCATAATTGTCCAGTTTGAATGCACACATTAGTCTTTCTTGATGGGAATTGGGCCTCCACATCCTCTCCGTTTCCGAAAAGTCTTGGCGACTATTCAGCAGTAAACTTGTAACGACGCGTGCAGGATTCGGCAGGCACGTCTGTGCCAGCAGCTTAGCTTGGTTGGACTACACTTGACAACCCTATGTGCAGGTTGCGTGCGATAGCATAGACTGCACAGTTGTGTACTCATGGCTCAGCACAATGCGTATATGTACAGTAAAACCTTGTTTATTCAGAAAATCGGATAATTTGGACTCGTCTTTTGATCCGGGCAGGCGTACACTATATGTAATACAATCAAACTTTCATTAATTTAGACATAATTGGCCGCACACAGGTTAATCTGGACATCTCTCAGAGCTAGGCGAGCGCAGAGCGCTGCAAATGCGCGATGCGAAATAGCAAAAACGTTAGCTCCCAACCGAAATGAAGGGATGAAATGCAGCATTGCATTCCTGCATGGCCTGCTGCCGTATATACACCATAGCCGCCGTGCCACGTTCTCCTTTGTGACATGCAGCATGTGGTTCCTGCTCGTTTCTGGCCCTGTGTCAGAAAGGATTTCGTTCGTCTACTTCGACGCATCTGATGTAGAGACGCGCAAAATATCTTGAAGATCTTGCACTACCAGAAATACTAAGTCCATGAATATTGCCCTTGAATACAACTTACCCTTGAACGTTGCTTTACTATTCGTGCGCCATTGCAGCATATAGTACTAATAGTCACCCTGAGAAAGCGTTTGCCAAGCAGATCTTGATGTGTTAGTGACTGCTGTTAAAATATAGCTTTTGCGGCTTCAACTGCAGCTTACCTGCTTTGCGCGCCTTGACTGGTCTGTGTCGCACTTGCCTGCTGCCGCGCCGTGGTGCACACTTTTGTCCCGAAAGCTGGGACAGGAAAGATGTGTTCTGCCTTCCCCTACTCGGCGTTCTGTACTGCACAGCCATTGTTCGTGTTCGCTTACCTGTTTGAGCATACGACGGCAACGCAACGGATCTGCACTATTGCAGCAGATCAAATCACGAGCGCAACAGGGAGAACACACACTGAAAGAGACACCTGTAAACTTGCAAATGATAAGCGAGCAATGTGCCTGACTGCCTAGGCGCAACATGGTGCAACTGACAGGTCAATAGTTGCGTACGGTTCTTCAATATGCGCCATATCTGCATCGCTACCGCTTTGCCGCCAGGTGCACGCGTTGTGTTGCATAGGTGCTATTTAATAGCTGATGATAATGAAATTAGGCAATTACCGTCCCTGTGGGTTTGCCAGGACTACTTTGAGAGTATACGCTAGGCATTTATTGTCAATTTAGCCCAAGTGAAATTTCGTTGCAGTTGGCCTTTAAAACGTAAATAAAATGATCTTTTTTAGATACATTAGATTCTGTTTTTTTTTTTGAGCATTCGATAGTTTGGACTTATTTATGTTTCCTGTGAAGTCTGAGTTATCAGTCGTCGACTTTACAACGTAAGCAATAATTTGTTATATCCATTTTGATTATATGAAGGTCGAACTGTATCACTGCATGTTTCGTGGTGTCGCATCTTTGTGCGAGACTTCCGCGATGCTGGAAATAAGAAATCTGAGAACGGAATGCAAGGTGATCTAAACCAATGTATGTGGTAACAGCCGTATAACATTTTTAAAGATGAAGTTTTGTTTATTAAAACTGAGTTTATATAAAAAATCAGTTTTGCGCAGTTTACACAATGACCTATTTCTTGGTGTAAACTTAGCTAGTGCAAGAAGTCTTGCTAGCTTCTACACCATCGCATGCTACATACGTAACGGTGTATAGTTACGAAGGCACGCACGTATAGAAGGCACGCATGTATAGAAGGCATGCACTCGCAAGACAACAAATCATGTCATAGTCAAGCTACCTTCTCAGCTTGCTTCACCCTCGTCATATGGCAAAGAAAACACTACCGCCACTACAGGGGATGCTACTTCTGCCTCGGCACCAATGTGTTGTTGGGAGTGAGATGCACTAGCTGCTGAGCTAGTGTGCAAGATTTGAACATGGCACTTGGTACAGTTTTTTTCCACCAAACTGCGCCTCTGAGAGTAGTGCTGCCTGTGCATGTATATCAGAGGTCAGAGCAGGCAATGCTGTTGTGGACAAGAGCTATGTTGTGTACGTTGCACGTTTGCAGCTTCTTCGTAAATGAGGTCATTGCCAGAACAATAGCTGAAACCTGATTTCTCTTTCCTTTTCTGTTGTTACCGTAAGAGATGAGAAAGACTCCATATTTACTTTCAATCGTCTAAGTTGACTTTTGCAAACACTTGTTGCACGGAAGGCTGTAGTCAGATTCTTCAGGAAAGCTTCCTAATGGCTTTCGACGTTGGCTTTTTTGCAAACAGGAAGGGCAACAAAGAAGAAGCGGCAGAACTGTATAAATCGTCCCTGGCAAAGTACACAAAGATCAAGGACAAGGCACAGGAGCTTCGAAGTTTTGTATCGGTGAGTACAGCAATTGATGTTTGTTGTCTTGACCTTTCTGTGAGGGTGTATTGATTGTTCAACACTGTCTTGATGTTTATCCAACCTAGATTTGTATCTCTGCGCTGCGGTTTTACATGCAACACACCTTTTCTTCAGAGGTATTGCAATATGCTAAATAAGGAAACCTGCTTAATTTGTTGTGTATACAAGAAACCTTTCCAGTTCTTTTCGTAAGCCTTTTTTTTTTTTAGCCTGCAACCCATTATCGCCTTATGGCAAGAACTAGATCTTAGCAAATTTATGCTCGAAGTGTCAATTTTCAACTGTTGGCAATATCAGTAATGTCAACTGGAACGAAATGTTCCTTACTGTATGTTCTTGTATGTGCTACACTTTCTCTCCAAAATTTTGTCTGAATAAGTGAATTCTACGTGAATTCTAAGTGATAATATAGTGATAATATAGTGAATAGGGAATAAATGTGTATTGACTTTGTAATCTGTCACGTCTGCACATCAGCACCAGTTGCCCACATTATGGGCCGAGGTGCAATTTAAAGGATGTTCATTTCTTTAACCTATACTAGACTCATACCAGCAAATTTAGTGACACCTTGGACAAGTGTCACTTTAGTGCGCACAGCTGGATGAGAAGTGAAACTGTCATTTGCAATTGATGGCAGATTCGATGAGTAAATCGGCCAGTGCGTTACAGTCAAACCTCGTTAATATGTAGTCGACCAGGAACAACATTTAGGTACGCACTAAACTATATATGAATTAACTGCCAATGCCAATTTAGAAGCTGCTTACTGGCCGGAAAAGAATTGCATCACGATGCTCTCCAACACATACACTCAGACAGGCTTTATTTGTGGGTAGGCAGCAAAAAATCGGCAATCTTCACTTGCCGTGATTGTAGCCTTGCCGCAACATCTTCAAACTCGGTAAGGCTGCGAGCGAGTTTGTCCGCGAAGCTCCACTTCTCTGCGAAAGCTTGCATGACGCTTAAAGCACGCGCCGCGTCAGATGATGAGGGGCTGTCGTCCACTTCCACATCGTCGTCGTCGCCACTTTCGCTTGAGGATGGGGGAGGTGCGACGGTAGCAACAATGTCGCTATCCGGGAACTCCGCGCATGTAACAACGTCGACTTCTCGATAACGTAAACACGACACACCGCAGCAAAGACCTTTGAATACCACGACAACACCATGACTGCAAACACACTGGCAGAGTGAAGGAAAAAAAAATCGTGCAAGAACTTCTCTAAGTATGCATAACCATTGTGCTACTTGTTCATCTTAAAGCAGCCCGGTGTCATTATCAATGTTATGAAACTTCATCCGGCCAGTACAAACGACAGCGCTGCGGTGACACGAACTGGTGCGCACAGCGATTCAAGGTGCATTGATAACGCAAGGAAAATACTGCAGGTGACGGCGCCCGGTGCGCTGATGACGTTCCAATCATTATAAGCTGTTATTGCTCGTTAGCGCCTTATCCATCTGCCTCGAGCCATTATGAACCGTGATCAAAAGTACACCGGTAGCGCCTGCGTATATGGCATGGCCGTGTGGACCGTATCTTGAAAATGATATGCGAAGCGTACAGAGTTTCCCCTGTTGCGCGCTGAAGAGAGACGTGCAGGCCCATGCATTGAAAGTGATCTGCGAAAGGGCCTGGGGTACGGGTTATGACGAGAGCTTCGTGAGCGCTGTGTTCTCTCCGCCTCATTCACATTGAAGCGACAGGCAGTGTGAAAGTACATTTGCTCGCTGCTGCGGGCTTTATCGTGAAAGCGGTCGTCTTAAGGAACGAACGGACGGACATTTTTCTTATTGGGTAAGCATAGAACCGCCTATGCATTTTTAAAAAATGTGCTTCTGCGCGGTTACTACTTAGATTGGATTGGGTTTGACAGCGACAGCGAATTTGCACCTCTACTGGCAGCTTTGTGTTACTGGAAGCGTATATTGAAGGCCATGCTTTTGTGCGCTGCTGTTGGCAACAGCTCTATGAGCAGAAACTACATCATGGTGGCCAGGTTTAAACATCACTGTCGTTGGCGGCTGTCGTCCGGGTGTCGCAACTCGAGAATTGAATGTCTGCACATATGATATTTTGCCGATCTTATGCCTTTGCATGTAGGACAAAAAAGTAAATAGTAAGCACTAACCGTTTGGCGGGCACTCAGCGACTAAGGCTTAAGCGGGCAGCTATTACACGAGGTTCAATGGGGGCTGGGTAGGGGAATCTTCCAGACATTTAAACCGCACTTACACATTAAGCGGGTACGTATTAACGAGGTTTGACTGTATATACGTGTTATTTTGGCCATTAATAGCGTTAACACAATCATCACTAGCGAAGATCAGACAACATTGCATCGAACACCCAAGCGACGTACTGACATTTGTGAAGCGTTATTTTGCAAAATGTTTCTGCAAACAGATTCCTGAAGCAGGTGAACTTGGCAACATCTAAGTCACTGTAGTGTAAACTCAGTTCGTTGCTTGCCAGTATTTGCCGTTTGAAGTTAGCTGCTGCTCGATATGCTGCATTTAAGGTTAAACCCTTGTTATTAAATTGTCTGTATTCCTGAAACGGTGTGTGTTCAGGGCAAGCTTTAAAAACAGATGCGGGCTATCCCCTCCCACCCTTTGCAAGATTTTATTCATTGTAAAGTTCACAAGTTGGCAGTATACTACAGCTATTATTATATAGCATACTGTGTAGCCTATGTAGCCAGCATAGCTGTACGAGCCACAGTTGTTGCTGTATTACAGTCAAAGACCGATAATTCAGACTCCACAGGAAATGTAAGTACTGTATTTACTCGAAGCTAACGCACACTTTTTTTCCGATAACATAGGTCCGAAAATTGTGTGTGCATTTAGAATCGAGTTTGAGCCTAAATCTGCTTTACCATATCGCCCTTGGCATTTGAAAATGGCCCCTCGTACGTGCTTCGAGCCTAGCTGCCATAGCTTCCTCCATGTGCTGTAGTATGTGTTGTGCTGTCCGTCTTCCCGTTTTCTGCGTTTGTGCTATCAGCATGGAAGTGCCGACTGCAAAGACATGCCAACTACAAAGACATGCCGACTTCATCACGATGCCGTAACTAAAAGGAAAGTGATCACGTGTGCTTAGACGGACGGAAATCGGGCTGCATCATGGGCGGTCAGAGTTCCCGAGACTTGCGTGTGGGACTTGTGCATACAGGAGATGCGTTCTACTACGGTGGCTGCTATGTATGGCACGGCCGCGCAGCGCCTATCTTGAAAGCAATCTGCAATGTAGTGTCTATGCATCCAAGCGCACCGCACTGTGCTCTCATCGCTTAGTTTGTGTTGAAGCGAGAGGCTGCACAAAAAGTCTATTCGCTACATGATTCACTCGCTCCTGCTACTGCTGATAAAGAGTTTCCGCAGTCATTGTGCGAGACGTGTTCATGTTCGGCTGTGTGCGCGGGACGGACACCATGCTTGTTAATTTAGTAAGCGAATGTTTAAACGTTTATAAGGCCTCAAAGCAACTATCCTTACTTTTCGTATAGCTGTCTACTTATTTGCTATCGCAATCGATGCTTTGCCTTTCAGGCAAAACTGTGACTTTTTTATTTATCGCAACTTTAGTGTATTGGGAGTAAATCTTTGTTTTTCGAAATGAAAGAAAGTTGTGTTTCTGTATGAAAGAATTGGGTGCACGGTACTGTAAAGGACTTTTTTTTTTTTTTTATCACGGAAAACGGGCGAGGCACGCGTTACAATCGAGAGCGCGTTAGAGTCGAGTAAATATGGCAAGTCTGAATATCGAATCTCCGAAAAAACAAATGTATCCAAATAAAGATTATTTTATTTACCGTATTTATTCGCATATAACCCGCACCAAAATGTGAAAAAACGCGTTTAAAAAGTGGGGGTGCGGGTTATCTGCGAATTTTTTCCTTGGGAGGGGGGGGTCGGCTTCACCGCAATGTGCGGCGGCCTCCCCGTGTAGTCCGCCATCCCCATCGTCATCGACGCTTGTCAAGCCGATGAAGGGCCAACGAAAGGCCAGCATTGTTGAGCCTCGCGTTAGGCGCTGTTTAGTGTACTTACCCCAGTTTGCACTGTTTGCCTGCTTTGTTTTGGCATCATGAGTGCGACTCGACGGCAGTGTTTCACAGCGAAAGAGAAGCTAAAGATTATAGCCGCTGCCGAAGAAATCGGCAACAGAGCTGCTGCAAGACAGCATGACGTCGACGAGTCGTGCATTCGCGACTGGAGGAAGAAAAAAGAGAGTCTCGAAGCAACGAACCGGAACAGGCGAGCGTTTCGGGGTCCGAAGACTGGCGCGTACCCCCACCTCGAGACGCAGCTTGCGAAGTTCATTGAGGAGCAGAGAAGTCGTGGCCACGCTGTTTCGACTGAGATGGCGCAAATGGAAGCCCTGAAGTTGGCCCGGGAATTGAACATTCCACGTGAGTTTCGTGCAAGCCGTGGATGGCTTCAGCGCTTCATGCGAAGACATGGATTTTCTATGCGGCGGCGAACAACCATGTGCCAGCGGCTTCCTGAAGCCTACGAGGAAAAGTTGTTGAACTTTCAACGATATGTGATCGCACTTCGGAAGGAGCACAGCTATTTGCTGTCTCAGGTGGGAAATGCTGATCAAACACCTGTGTACTTTGAGATGCCGATGGACACGACCATGGAAAAAAAGGGCTCCAAATCAGTCAGCGTGCTGACCGGCGGAAATGCCAAGCTGCGCTGCACAGTCATGCTATGCGCTTTGGCTGACGGCACGAAACTGCGCCCGTATGTGATTTTCAAACGCAAGACGCTACCTAGCATTCCACTACCCCCAGGAATCGTTGTGCGTGCGGAAGAAAATTCGTGGATGAACAGTGGCCTAGTCGGTGACTGGCTTCGAGTAATCTGGGAGCGAAGACCAGGTGCCTTGCTGGCACGCCGGTCGATGCTCGTACTAGATTCCTTCAGAGGCCACTGCACTGATGCGGTGAAGGCTCGCCTTGCCGAGACCAGCACCGACCTCGTCATAATACCTGGCGGCATGACGTCCATGCTACAGCCACTCGACGTGTGCCTGAACAAGCCGTTCAAGGCACACGTGAAGCGACTATATGCCCAGTGGATGGCCGACGGCATGTACGCCCTCACACCGACGGGACGCGTGCGAAGGCCTGATATTCCATTGCTGTGCCAGTGGATCGTGGATGCGTGGAAAGCGATACCGGCCGATTTGGTGCGCAAAAGCTTTAAAAAATGTGCGATCAGTAATAGTCTGGATGGTTCCGAGGACGACTACGTCTTTGAGAGTGGCGATGAAGCCTCGGATGGCAGTAGTGAGAGCGGCGTCGATTAAGAATCGGATAACCAGTGACGTGGTGGCGGTCGTTTGAATAAATGTTCTGAAAACGAAATGATCACTGAGTGTGAGTTGCATCTTTCTAGCGCTCATTTTTTTTTTTTTTCAGGTAAACGTGCGGGTTATACGCGAGTTTTTTTTTTTTTTTTCCGCCGAGTTCAAAGTTAGGGGTGCGGGTTATACGCAGGGGCGGGTTATACGCGGGTAAATACGGTACGTTTTGAGGCCCCTCTGCAATGAAGTGGTCAGTTCATTGCTGCAAGCACTTCTGATTATGTGCAACTAAGTCCACACATATTTCTGCCAGTTTTGTGTTGTCACTGTTCACCCATGCAAGGAGTGCAAAAGCTCAAGTCAGACCCGCATGTGAAGGCTCTGGAGCACACGGCACATCATTATCATCTGAGTTAGAGTCGTCGTTTGACGGCGGAAGAACTTGGTCAATTATTTCATCATTGCTTAGTTCGGCACACGCCGACACAGCACTGTTGACGTCTGCAAAGTCTTCATATTTAATGGTGGTAGGAATCGGCACACCACAGCCTAGCAGGTCATCGGTGATGTCGGCATTTGAGCACATTGTGGTAGACGGCAGTTCAGGATCTTCAGTTGCGGAGTCGGGCTTATTCGGACTGCGGCTCATTTGGACTGTCGATAACTTCACGAAAAAGACTTCTTGGAGCCATCAGAGCGCTGTTTGGTATGCAAATAAACAAACAAGCACAAAATGGTGAAACGCTGACCGGAAGGCAAATTCAACAACCAAGAGAGGACCATGTCCGATGGTGCCGGTGATGATCTGCAATGTTGATGGGACCTTGCAATTCAGGCAAAGCTTCGAAGATTCGCATTTGCAGTTAAACTTCTGAGGTGCAGCGTTGCGACCAAGGCAAGGCCTCGGGGATTACCATCTAGCATGTAATCTCTGAGGCAATAGTTGATGGCTCAAATCTCTTAGGCCAGCTTTGTCTTGTTGAGGTTGCCAGAGGAAATAATAGCGGCAGAGTCGACGTACGCTACAGCCATGGACGATAATCGAATGTAGAGCTGGCGGCTGTCCGAAGTATCGGTCGCCTTTACACATTAAGTCTGTGGGGCCATTTGGTGATGCCGCGGAGCTGTCTGGATTATCAGTGTCCGATCTATAGGTAGGCGACTGTACAACTTCCATGCAGTTGGAGTTTGGCAGAGAACATTCTGAAATGCAGCGTGAACTAGACTGCTGCTACTTCATCCACTCAGTCGCTATGACTCTGCCAGTTCTGTTGCGAACATGCCTGTCAGCATGAATGAAAAGTTTTGTTCGTTATAATGCTATCACATAAAGCCCCTCGTGGCAGGACAGGCTTTGCACATTGGGAACAAAATAGGCTAACCCATATCTTTGATGGCACTGTCTCCATGATTGATCTGTGTTACATGTGCAGGTACAATGCCAGCAGCCCACTTTTTATCCCTGTAATGTTATTGCATTGAACAAGTGAATGTTAGCAAAGCAGCCATTACAGCACAGTGATACAGGAAATGCGACACAAGCACTGACGACTTGTTATGAAATATGTGTTTTAAATATGTGATAACTGTATTGTCCTTCTTTTTTTCTGCAGCTACTTGAGAAAGCCATGGTAAGGCGACACGCAAAGTATGCCTATTTGTGCCATCAGACGGCGAATCGGCTCCGCGTCATTTTCGGATCCACACTGTGGCAGCAGAACTTCATTGGTGACCTGGAGATCGATCATGAAAAGCAGCATCTTCATATCAGGGTGAGCTGTCCACCGTATAGGGCTAGAGTTTCAGGAAAGGAAGTACAAGTGTGGCCTGCAAACATACAGATGTCTAAGATAGATGATGGCACCGAGCGTGCACGCTACCTGAATCAGTTGGGAGTCTGCTCTTTATGCGAATATTTACAACTTTATACGGTCAATAAAACTACCATCCTTACTTCACATAGCTGTCTACTAATTTTCTATCACAATCTATGCTTTGCCTTCAGGGCGAAACTGTTACTTTTTTGCTTGTTCCTTACTTTGGCCATTCGTCACTCACTCTTTGCAATAACATTGTTACACATGCGACCAAAGTTACGGAAGGGAGGCATTTCGGATATTACGGAGTTCGGGTAAAATGGGCATATTTTGTCTGATGATCAGTGTCTGTTGTAACGATAGTCAACTGTATTAGATTTTTTAAATTGTAATATCTGATAGTTCAGTGCAAGACCTACACAGTCCTACATGTCAGGTGCACTGTGGAGCCCTTCGTGCTCAATGCTGTCCAAGTGAGTGTTTCACTTTGATTTCGGCGCAAAAGGAGTGCTGAGTTGCTGTGGACGGGCTGCCCCAGCTGACACGGTTGTGGACTCGGCCACTGCGAGCGCTCGCCAACTTCGGCATGATGCAGGGATCAAACGCACAACACCTGAGCGTTTGCAATTTGCAGACCTGCACCAAGTCAGCCAGTCCGCCTCTGTCGGTACAAGGATTATCCAGGCCAACAGGACTGACTGAAATAATTTGACACTTACGAGGGAATGGCAACAAAAGCAACACATATTTCGGAAAGTGTGAAAGCATGCGATAGTCGCGAAGGTAGTTTTGCATACATGGCGACAAGCTATGCACCACTTCAGTAGCTGTCAGTCTAACCCGTGATCTCTGGACTGATTACTGGTGAGCCACCCATACGAACATATTAGCAGCAAGCATTCTGTGATGGCTTGTGTCCTGTTACCACATAGGCCAGTTGGGAATTTTTGTCACGGCCATACTGCCTAAACCATTGGGCTTAATCTACACTGCTTCGCAGGCAGCAACTAATGTTACGGTTCGGTGCTGAATTGACGGACGTACATTTGCTGCAGCAGTGCCACTCTCTCAACACCGACAAACCACCTCAGAAATTAAAATGAGTGCATGGGAAGGCAACAGTTTTCACGGCGGCCACCTTTTGACGCACCACTTGGCGGCCTCTCGTTCCCAATGCTGTATGAAGGTGCACATCGATCCCCTTTCTGTAGCTTCAAGCAAACTGTCAGAAGGCTAGCTTTGGATTTACTTGTCAGGCACAGAAGTGTCATGAGCTGGTTGCATGCATTTGTGCAGACGGCGGATGAATGAAATCTGGGGCCAAACGTTGCGTGTACTTGCTGTGACCTTCCAGATCTCAAAATCTTTGACAGGTGGCAGATGACTCTAAATCTAACTAAAACGGTTGGAAGGTTGGCAAGCGCAGGTTACTCTTACGACAGTGCGTAAAGTTGGAATAGCCCTTTTGTATTTTGGAGAGAAACTGGAAAGCAAAGCTTTCTATGCAAAAAAATGATTCCAGCAGAACACAAGCCCGCTATTAAATTGAGGACCTCATTGGTATTCAGTCACTAATTCATTAGTTTCAGAGAAAAAAAACAACCACTCTGTTCTATTCAACAGAAATTCCATTGATAAAATATTTTCCAGATCACCTTCACATACCAGAACTGAGCTGTAATCAGCGCTAGCATACTGCAGTGAAACCTCATTAAACCATAGTTGGCCGGAGCTCGGACAAAGTGTGTACTAAACGGTAGTACTGCTTAAATGAAATAGCATTAGATCGCCCACTTACCAGCCAAAACTGAACTCAGAGAGAGTGCAATGAAAGGGCAAAGGCATGCAGTATTTATTCACTTTGCACAACAAATGTGTTATTGTCGTTCGATGCCGCGGCGGACTAACAGCGACGGTGGCCTCGAACTTACTGAAGCTGCGAGCCAGCTTTTCAGCCAGCCCCCTCTCCTCAGCAAACACACACATGGCGAATTCCTCGTTGGCGTTGCAAATTCTCAGTGTACGGGCGCGGTAGTGCTGCAGATGTCGCGGGGTGTCTTTTTCATTGTGGGTTGCTGTTGTCGCCGCAACGATTGCACTCATGAGGCTGACGTAATGAGCATCGTCTGCCAGTTTTGGGCCTGAGTCACCTGTGCTGTCACTTTCCGTGTCGTCCTCATCACTGTTGTTAGGTGACACTTTGGCAACAACAGGGGCAATGATGGCAAAAAGTCAAACCTCATAGCTGACGTCTCTTCATGGTCGCAGCAGCGCTGCCGAGCAACTTTTTCGCATTCCAAATGCCACACACCGTAGTCGACGGTAGATCCCTGTGACATGCCAGCACCGACTTCCTCGTGCGACGTTTGATAGGACGAATGATGTCCAATTTTTCGTCTATGCTGAGGACCTGGTGTCTACCTGAGCTTCGTCATGACGCGACTCCTAGCTTACACGATGCCACAACGCTCTTTGGCACTGCGACGAAATTATATTGATGTTGATCTGACTTCATGTGCAAATGCGCAGGGCTTGAAGGTTGTTATTCTGATCTCTGGGGCTTGTTCTGCCGGGCCGCCCGGTGGGGACGACGCATTTCCGTAATTGCGCGACGAAAAGTGGAAACACTACGTGTTAAGTGATATGTACGCAGTAAGCTGGCACAAAACACATTATGTTAAATGGCCACTGAGTTGGGGATTTGACGTTACTACTTTTAAAATGAAACTACTTGTTTAAGCGGGTATGGTTTAACGAGGTTTTACTGTAATTTGGTGTTCCCTTTAATAAGAGTAGACCATACTACAGTAAAACCTTGTTAAACCGTACCCGCTTAAACAGTAATTTCGTTTTAAAAGTAGTAAAGTCAAATCCTTGACTCGGCGGCCATTGAACATAATGTGTTTTGTATCCGCATAAACCATACCAGCTTATTGCGTACGCATCGGTTAAAACGTAGCATTTCCACTTTTCGTCGCGCAAACACGGCGTTTTGTCCTCTCCATCGGGCGGCCCGGCAGAACAGCAAGTCTCAGAGATCGGAACAACTGCCTCCAAGTGCCCTGTGCGTTCGCGCGTAAAGCCACATCAACAACAACATCATTTCGACGTCGTGCCAGAGAGCGTTGCGGCGTCGTGCTAGCGAGGACTCGCCTCATGCCAAAGCTCGGATAAAAAAGACGCCGGGTGCTCAACATAGAAGAAAAATTAGACATCATCCGTGCTATCGAACGTGACACGAAGAAGTCGGCGCTGGCATGCGACAGGGATCTGCTGTTGACTACGGTGTGTGGCATTTGGAATGCGAAGAAGTTGCTCGGCAGCGCTGCTGCGACCGCGACACGGACGACACGGAAAGCGGACGACATGGAAAGCGACAGCACGGGCGATTCAGGCCCGACAGTGGCAGAAGCTGCATGTTACGTCAGCCTCATGGATGCAGTCGTCGCGACGAGAACAAGGGCGCGATAACGTAACTCTATTCCAAACTCCGGCACCCAGCAATGAAAAAGGTGCCCCGGGACTTCTGCAGCACTGTTGCGCGCGTGCACGGAGAATACGTAACACCAACGAGGAATCTGCCATGCTAGTGTTTGCCAAGAAGAGGGGGCTGGCTGAAAAGCTGGCACGCAGCTTCAGTAAGTTTGAGGCCACTGTCGTCGTGGTAGGCCACCGCGGCATCAAACGAAAATAACACTTTTGTCGCGCGAAATGAATAAATACTGCATGTTTTTTTCCCCTTTCATCGGACGCTCTCTGAGTTCTGTTTTCTACAGATAAGTGGGCAATTTCATGCTATTTCGCTTAAACAGTACTACCGTTTAGTGCATACCTTTTCCGAGCTCCGGCCACCTAAGGTTTTATATGTATTGTATATATGTATTGATTGCCTGATAGCGGGCTACATTCTTGTTAGTCAATGCTAGAAGACTCCCTAGCACATGCAGCACTGTATTTTCTTTTCCAAAATTTCTAATCTATAAATATTGTGAAAAATTTTTACATTCAATTTGATATTCTGCCTATTTTTCATGATTCGATTCGAAATCTACTGTTTGGTATTCACACACCCCCACCAATAAGTCCGTCTCTGCTGAACGCGTTGAGGTACTTTTGCTGCCTGCAAATTATTTCTGAAATAGTGTATCTTAAACTCAAATGAATTTCTTGACTTCAACAGAAAAGTGTTTCAGGACCCCTTTAACATTTTTGTAAAATCAAATAAAGCTTCATTTCCCACCGATTTTCACATATGTGTGGGATTCACCCTTCTTTCATATTATTGCAATAGCAACTATATGGACACTTCAGATGCATTTCTGCCATCGGCTTCGCTGTGAGGTTCTGTATAAAGTCTAAGGACGATAAAATCATCACCATATGCTGTACATGCAGAGGTGAGCCAGCGAACTTGGCTCAGTCTCGCGTTTGGTGGGACGGAAGCATACCCTCTTGTCTGACTTGTTAGGTACGGGGGTGAGGCGAAGGAGGGGGGGGGTCTTCTCTGGCGACTGCTGCTGCTTACGGCACGGCTGCGCGGGGCGCCTTATCTTGAAAGCAATGTGCAGTGTGGCCAAAATGCATGCAGTGCCGGTAGCTTCGTATGCCCTGTGCTTTCAAGGTTTCATTCTCATTGAAGCGAGAGGTGCACGAAGGTCAAATCGCTTGTTGCTGCCGCCGCGATTCCTCACTCCAGCGTTTTCACAGCGAGTTTCTACAGCTGTCGAGCGTGATGTGCTCTTGTTTGCCTGTGCGCACGACACCACGCTTGTTAATTTGGTTAGTAAGCAAATGTTTACAAGCTTATACGGCCGATAAAACTATCCTCACTTCGTATAGCCATCTACTAATTTGTAATTGCTATTGACGCTTTGCCTTTTGGGTGAAAGTGCAACTTTTGTTACTCAAATAACACTGGCAAATATGTGATGGTTCGAGCAAGGGCTCTTTAGCAAGCGAGTGTCACTTCGACAGCATGCAGCTACATGGAAAAGAAATCTGTAATTTGGAAATGGCTCGATTGACAGCAATGTTGAACTCGTCGTGGTTGCTTAGTGGCCATGGTGTTGGGCTGCCGAGCACGAGGTGGCAGGATTGAATCCTAGCCATGGCAGCTGCATTTTGATAGGGTGAAATGCAAAAACATCCATGTACATAGATTTAGGTGCATGTTAAAGAACCCCAGGTGGTCTAAATTTCTGGAGTCTCCCACTACAACATGCCTCATAATCAGATCGTGGCCCGTAAAACCCCATAATTTAAGAAATGTTGATGGTCAAACCAGTTGGCACATTATATACTATTTTAAGCAGTGTTTGCAAACTTACATTATGTTATAGTTAAAAACTGTACTTAACATGATCTTTAGTGTAAAGTAATTACAGCTGCATTAACATGATTGTTTGTCATAAACCAAGATCTAATTCAAGCAGAAGAAAAGTGTTTTACATTGCAGATGACACTGGAATGCCTTTAACACTTGCAGTCACCATAAATGTGGTTTCAGAATAAGCTAAACCAGTATTGATCATTCACTTTGTTTTTGAAGCATTGCTACCAAGGCTATACGCTTTGATAGACCAATGTCAGTTCAACGAATGCACCGACTGGTGGGGGCATTTTACATTGAATGTCGCTACTCCTTTCATGAGAGTACACTTCACCAGGTGAAGTGCACTTGCTCAAAGGTGCTCTAGATCTGTCCATCTGACAGGAATATCAGTTATTTTTCTACAATCTGTGTTTGGTATGGCCTCATATAAATTGTGAATCATTAGAGAGGTTTAGGTTGTCCGTAAACTTCCTACCGATTACGGATTACCAGTCATGGAGTGCAGTAGTAAGGCTGGTAGCAATCCCTTGTGGCAATTTGTGCCGTGTCATTTGTTACCTAATAAAAACCATAAACTTACTATATGTTAACAATTACATTGCTGCCAGTGCTTTACACCAGCAGTTAAGGGGGGATGAGGGTCTTGAAAACTTTTTTTTTATTTCTTAACATATCTTTCTGAAAATTGGCATGCAGATATACCTTTGAATGCTGATTCCAAATATATATTCAGATTTCATATATCTCATCTAGAAATGAAGATATTGCAATATAATTTATCCCACATAGGTCTTTTCTTACGGGCCATTATGACAATTTCTTAATTAAAAAAACTAGTTTTAAAGAATAGCTGTCATTTTCAAGGGCCCACTCTAAAGGGCACATTCTAAAGCTAAAGAAATTTTTAAAAAGTCGTCATATAGGTCATGAATGAATAACAAAGTAGGAAGAAAAAAACAATGTGGGAGTAATTAGCTTACATCTGACTTAATTGCTAGTCTATTGGGTTTAATGAAAAATGGAAAGCTTTAGCATGTAGCTGAGGTCTTACTGAAAAAAATGATACCTAATTCAATAAAATCAGTTGATGCAAACATTATGAAAAGTTCTGTAAGGCAAAGGCATTTGATCGAAAAAGCAAAGCTGAGAAAATTGCATTCAAAGTTTTGCTTACTCTACCACTTTTGTTTACCTATCACATGGAAAATTTTAACGCTTTAGCATGCAGCCCAGTCATTACTGAACACAATAACACCAAACTCACAGAAATCTGTTCATGTAAAGATTGTGAAAACTTCTGTATTGCATTGGCACTTGACAAAAAAAAAAAGCTCAGAAAGTCACTTGCTATTTTCTTTGAATCTGCCACACATTCACAAAAGTCCTGGGCAGTAGTGCTGGGTTCTGTCAGGCTTGTGCTTCTTGGCCATCCTCTTCTTCATCTTTTCAGCAGTGGTGTGACTTTTATCAGACCTGCAGAGCCTCTGTTTATCTTTTTCAAGGCTCCTACGAATGAGGTAGCTCCCAGGACTGTAACCAAGCTGTGCTGCAACAGCTCTGCTGGTTCTCTCACTGCTCTCTCTCACTGCACTTTGCGAGTTGGAGAGTGGCCATCCCACACTTGCTGCAGCTTGAGGACGCAAACAGCTTCTTTAGCACAGAGAGATCAACGATGATGTACTCTGTGCCGCGATCGTCGTCTTCACTTCCTGTGCCGACGTTCATTAGCTCGAACTTGCGGAAAGTCGCGGAATTCTTTGCCAATGAAGTTTTAATGTTGTCTGCGTATTTTTTCGCGCCCCGCGCACTCCGCCTCCGTGAAAAACACCATGTCGAAGCGTTGAGCACGCGAGCTCGGTTCAGCCGCGTCCGTCGGCACCGAAGCGGCGTGCGGAAACGCCGAAGTCGACGTTAGGCTACGTTCACACTTGGGAAACGGCAAGCGGGCGGAAAAGCCAAAGCGGCCGGAAAATCTTTTCCGCGCATGTACAAAACGTTCACATTTGTTTCGCCACTGCAGCGGAAACCACTTCCGCTTTCGCCCACATCCATCTAGCTTGCGTACGTTTGTCCGCGTGGTGGCACTGTTCATCACGCTATTTCAAGACATACGTTCATTTATTCACCCATCAGTTACTAAAAGCTAGTTTCGCGCAACTGCGTCTGTCGTCTGCAGCTTTAGTTTAGTCAGCGCAATGGACGAGGAAGAGGAAGTAACTATGATACTTCTGGCCAGTTGCTTTCTGTCAATGGACAATGAAGAACGGAAAAAGCGGCCACCTCGGAAGCGGCGATGGTGGGTTCGTCCAGCTTTGCAGAAGCGAGAGATGTTGGGCCACGCCAACGCTTTGTTGCCGCACCTCAGGTCACGCGACGTTGAGTACTACCGCGAGTAAGTACTGTTGACAGTTCGTTGTTTCGTCTTGTTGAAAGCTCACACTGTGCTTTCTTTTTTTGCTAGCTATTTAAGGATGCCGCCGCGAAGTTTTGATCGACTTTTGGAACTGGTGGGGCCTAGAATAACAAAAGCGAACACCAAGTTCCGCAAGGCCATTCCGCCAGACCACCGCCTAGCTTTGGCTGTGAGGTAAGCACACTGTCATGTCCGTGTTTCGATTGCACGATGGTTTCGAATTTGTGCACCTGTGCGGTGTCTTCGTGCATATGAAGTAAGAGTTATGGGTTCACTAAAAGCTAGGCGTACGTGTGTTTGTTTTTCTTCCGTTAGATTTTTGGCAGCTGGCGAAACAATAAGGACCTCGTCATTTAATTTCTTGGCTGGACGGTCTACCGCCTGCAAGATAATTGCCGAGGTCTGTCAAGCCATCTGGGAGGTCGTTGGCCCTATTTATGTAAAATGTCCGTCATCGGCAGCTGAGTGGCTGAAGGTAAGTAGAATATCCAAACAATTGGGCTTTGCGAATATTCGAATATTGTGTTAATAGATATTCGCTTCTAAAGAAACATTAGTATTCATTTTTACAAAGTGTCATGATCGGCGCCTTTCATTAACCTTTGTCGCAGTACAGTTTTGTCGTGCAGCGAAGCATAATGCCGTGCCGTGAAGCACATCAAGAATGGGCAGGATTATTGTAACGGATCGGCATGAGTTTGTTTATGTGCGAGGCGTGCGCCGTCAACGGTAGCACCACAAAGGCGGATACGTCTAATAATTGTAGCCGAGACGTCTAACCAAAATAAAACCTCTGTGCCGCACTATCTCGTGTTTACACTTCCTCTAGTCATTTCAAGTCTCTATTTTTAATTTGTGCACTGTTTTACTCTCGCGTTCCTTTTATTAGCTTCTTGCGTGCATAGACGCAGATGAATCATGTCTTGCTATAATTAACCTCTTTATACCTTCGACATTTCCTTAACAAGTTCTACTGGCCCAAATGTGGATCTCATTCTTCCACAGAAGTAGTAAACAGCAGTTTCACTTCGTAACTCCCAAATTATCCTTGGTAAATAAAAAAAGTTTACTAATTCATTGGAGTTTGCCGCGACTTCGCACAACATACGTTAGATTCGAAAATATTCCTCCTAAATCACTATTCACTTTGAACTGAAGATCCAGTATTCACGCATGCCCAAACAGCTTCAAATGCCAAATGATAGCATGCATTTTTTGTATTGCAAAAAACTGATGAAAATGACAAAATCTGTCACCATACACTGGCCATGGCTAGTGCTTCCTACATGATTATTTACAAAATGAAGGTTGAAGTCAAAATCGCAATGAAAATGCATGTTAATTTTTGCACAAGTTATAAATTTATTTGCTAGAAGCGTCGAGCAAATTAACACACATACCCAGGAGTTAGACAAAACAAGTTGGCAGACAACACGGGTGCTCATCTTTTCTGCCCTTCTCAGTGTACATATGTCACATTGTGCACCTCTTCAGCGAAGATGTTTCACCTGTTCCCAACAAAGGTTCCTACCCTGCGCTCGGGAACGTGAGTGTAGTAGAGAAGACGCTACTGTTTTGGAGAAATCGCGAAGCTGAATTCACACTTCATACATCAGCTTAGAAGGTTCGATTTTTCCAAATGAAATAAGTACACATAGATTGAAATTTTGCATCTTGTTAAACACACAGGTATGTACTTTCCTAATTTTGCTTCTTACTTAATCAAATTCAAACTGTATTAAAGCAGATTAGACTACTGCAGTTGTATAACTAAGTCATTAGGAACAGCACTGAAAGCCTCCGTTTCTGCAGTAAGCAAAACTAGAAGACACAATTTCCTATAGAGACACAGATATTGAGTATTAACGCATTGCAACCCGGAGATTTGCATGTGCTCAGCAATGTAAGTTTGAAGAGCTTCACATACTGTTACTCAGTACCTACTTTAGGTTCTGTACATGCAGTCGGAATAAGAAACAATAAGTGTAGCACTATATGTTGTATGCTGGGGTTTTATGTGCCAAAACCATGTTCTCATTATGAGGTACGATGTAATGGACTCCAGGTTAACCTGGACAACCTGGGGTTCTTGAACATGTAAAAGTTCAATCACAGACTGTGAATTGCAACACTCAGTATGGGCTGTGTGTTCTGCACAGTTAGTGTTGCATAGGTAAAAGCAAAACTATAAAGCGACATTTACCTCAGATTGTGTTGCTTGAGGCTTTGCACAAATGGCTGAGATTTTACTGTTTTATAATGTGGATTTCGCTCAGTAGTGTTTCATTCTGCTTTTTTCATTAGGTTGCAAATGAGTTTGAAGAGAAGTGGCACTTGCCTCATTGTATTGGAGCCATTGATGGCAAACACGTGGTCATTGAGTGCCCCGCCAAATCAGGAACGTTAAACAGGAACTACAAAAGTAGTTTCAGCAAGTCATTGCTTGCGATAAGTGATGCAAGTTACAGGTACGGATGATTTGCGTTGTTCAGCCATTAATTTAAGAAAGGAAGCGCAGTAGGGAAGTTAGAGCATAAATAGCCAAGCATGTGGTTAACATTGGTAATATTGTATTTGGTATATAGCAACCAAGTTAGATTAGCCATGATGTGGACTCCTAGTTACCAAGTTACTCCTAGTGTACTAAGAATTACCAGATTCCAAGTGAATGGTAAGATAATAAGGAAGTGGGCTATTAGTGGTTCTTGATCTACACGACTTCGGACTTAAATCTTTAGTGTTTATATCCATTAACCATTTCATGCATCGGTTAGAAACAACACAAAAGTCAGATTACGCTACGTTAATCTCGTCGTCATTAGCTATTCCTTGAAAGAAAAGAGATGAATGTTACAAGATAAAACTGATGGGAGGTTTGACCCATATATTCATTTGAACATATTGAAATATACCGAATGACAACACTTGTACATGCATTTTCTTCTAATATAAAATGTTTTGTGTACTTCCTTAGGTTCCTGTATGTCGAAATTGGGCACTTTGGCAGTGAGTCGGATGGTGGCGTGTTTGCACGCAGCAAGTTCCAGGAGTTGATTTTGGCAAATCAAATTGGAATTCCTGAGGACTCAGAGATTGGCAGCATTGGCAAGATGCCCTATTTTTTTGTTGGAGATGAGGCTTTCCCTCTGAAGACCTTTATGATGAGACCTTATTCTCGCAAAAGTAAGCTACAATAGTCTTTTTATGCCGTTTGTGCTGTGTGTTCTTGTAGTGGCACATTGCTTTTCTGTAATTTTTTTACATCAAGTTTATCTTGTACATTGTTACAGCCCTTCAACCACTGTTTGCCGACACATCTGATGCAAGTCAGACATTTGAAGTGAGACATCAGAAAAGAATTTTCAACTACAGACTTAGCCGAGCTCGAAGAGTGGTGGAGAATGCTTTTGGCATTATGGCACAAAGATGGCGAATTCTTCGACGGCCATTTAAAGCAAAGGACGATAATGTGAACAGAATTGTGTGTGCTTGTGTAGCGCTACACAATTTTTTACTTTATGAATCGCCTGGGTCTCGAGCTGTTTACTGTCCACCAGGAACTGCCGACTGCGAGGATTGGCAAGGGCAAGTGACTGAAGGCAGCTGGAGAGCTGAAGAAGGCAGCAGAGATGCTTTGTCGGCATTGCAGTCTACAGGCTTTAACTCAACCAGGTATTTCTAGTTTGACAAACGATCTCTTGCATCTGTGTTGCAGAGCGTTGTCTTTCTTTATGGATTTGTGCATAAGCATATCTCATACTGAAAAATAATGTGCGAGCTGAAAAGCCCATTCGCTTAAAAAGCATTTCTGGCTGCAGGTGCAATTATTTTCTAGCAACAGCTGTTTTTATCTGTTATCTACTTGTAGTTCGAACCTACTTTGCTGGAAGACTATCTTTTAGCCAAAAGTATTGTGTTCTCCAAGACATTCATATTCTGACACATTAAAATAAAGGACTCGCAATAACAATTTATAAACAAATTCTGGCTTTGCAATACAGCGTCTTGCACAAAGCAATCTGGAAACATATACATTGCTGATATAGTATACAAGCCATATTAGGTACTTTGTTCTGGCCCAGCATTCCAAACCTTGTGATTATCTCTGAGTATTTAAATGGCAGATTAAGCCCAAATATCACCTTTTATTTTAATGCTTGACAGAAAACGATGTACTGTATTATAAACATAGCGTAGTACATTTTCTGCACACACTTCTGTTGTCTAACTGTGCCACTTGCCCATTTACTTTTGTTTAGGCAAGCCTATGCTGTGAGGGACAAGCTTTGCCTGTACTTCATTTCTGATGATGGCAGGGTCCCCTGGCAAGACAGCATCATCGATACCACCAGATAGAAAGTAAGTCTTTATTTGCAATAAATCTTTCTTGTATACATGTGACCGTATTGCAAACAGTACTCTGATTAAAAACATAGTGCAGCTTAGAAAAGGCGCTTTCAAGGAAAAGCTGGATACAAACACTAGGCTGTGCAGCTCTGTGCACAGCATGACTAGCCCTTTTTTCCACGATCGTGAGTGTACAATTTATATCAAAAGGATAAAAAATGGGTACTAAATGTACCGCGCAGTTCTGAGCTTTCCAAACACTTACTTCACAACTTTAGATGAGCTTAACCATCACATCTACAGACTTGGTACACAAATCTTAAAATTGGCAGATTGTACTGTGCAGTTCTGTACACCACGCATCGAGATCAAAGAACAACAAACCCTTATTTTTACTGTCCTGGACAAGGCCTTAAATATCACTAGTATTTTCAATAAATATGTATCACAGGTAAAAACTTTGTACTGTATAGTTCTGTGCAGTGCAGGATGAGTTGAACACGCCATGCCCTTATCGTTATTTGCACAAGAGCTTAAGTATCACATATAGTACTAGGGGAAAGAGACGGATACTAACTTTCTGCCATAGAGGACTTGTTCGAGGCACTATAGGCTCCGGGATACGACATGTTATCAGAAAAAAAAAGGAATGTGACTAAAACTGGCCACAGGGCTGCTAGGTAATGATTGTTGAGTATGAGTGTGGAATCTCAAAACAAGACAATGCCCAGAACTTAAATACCTGACATAGCTGGAAATATTCTGAAAATTACGATAATCAGTAATGTAAAATTTGAGCACAGCTCTATATGTATTTTCATTTCACAATATGTTGAGGCAAAGAATTTGAGATCCATGTTTGTATGTACAGTCACAGACCACTCAGCGCCTTTGCAGAGGAAGGGGCAGTATGGGAGCGCTGGCATAGGTAGCGACATGGGAGTCAACTGTGTAAGAAGTGGATGACAAACACGCAATGGCACTTAAATATCACAGATAAATATCAGAGAAAAAAAACAGTGTATGTACATTATACCACGCAGCTATGTTTTCAGGACTATTTTTCGCTCCTCCGAGCCCTCACTTCCATTACTTTTTCTTGAATGGTGGCTTGGATGGAACACATACAGTCAAATTGGTCATCAGGTGGCAGTGACCGTAAAAATCCAGCAGCTGCCATGCAGAAATGGTAGACAGTGTCCCGGGTCTCCTCTTTTTGTCGGCGCTCTTTTCCAACTGCCTTCAGGTGGTCAAGGCATGCGGCAGCAACTGCCGCATTGGAGGGAACGCTGCCATCGGGGCTGCAAAGGAAAGGATGTCTCCACTATTGTTGACTATCACAAAACCAATTCCTACATTACCGCTGGGGATTTTTGGATGTCTTTGCCACTTTTCTTGGTCTTGGTACCCTGTAAGGGAAGAAGTTGGTGAGCTAATTTTGGCAATGTATACATAAATGGGTAGGGGCACCTAGTCCTACATACGTTTCAGTTGTGTCAAGCACCACTTCTGGCTCAATATCACTTTCTGCATTGTCAGGCTGCCTGAAAAAAAAAACTTGCTGTTTTTTAGGGAACTTTATACCATAATGACATTTACCATTCCGTTGTCTTGCTTGCAGGTTGTGTGTCTGTATGCGGTGCACTTTCTAAACTTTCTGGCACCACCATCTCTTCGAAGTCGTCTGTATCTCCTGTTGCTGGTACATCTTCAATATCGTGACTGGCTGCTGCTGGGCCTTCAGCTACGATCATTCTGCATAAATAACAACTAAACCAATTGCAGCTGGTGCTTACTGATATCAATGTGCAATTTAACAATGTGTGGTGCTTAAACAGTGACTAATAAAATACATTCTCAGAACTTGCTCATTACCGTCCCTACCATTGAATTATTATGCACACTCTAAGAATCGGAGATGGCAATTTATGCACAAGCCACTGAATCTTTTGCTTAGGCAAAGTACCGTGAGGATTTGAAACATTTTAATGTTCACAACACATGTAGCTTTAACTTATGCATTCCTAGATTACCCACTGTTTCAAATTGGTAGTTTAATGTAGTACTTCGCGATAGACATATGGATCCTAGCTATTTGGCCTGTGTTGCCCTTCTTCCAATCAGGCCCACTAATGATCAGAAAAAAGTCATACCTACAAAATACTGCCACATTAACGATGTGTCCTTCTGGTTGACGCTGAAGTTGTCACCAACTATGGGCCAGCCTAGCAGCGAGCGTTGTCATGGAGTTTGAAGAATATGTGAATTAGCATGCGCTACAGACTGTAGAGATGTTACAAATATGCATGTCAGTCATTCACTTACCCATCAAAGGAGCCAAATTCGAGGTTGCTGCACAAGCTAGAAAAGTAAAATATGAAATAAGGCACCGAAGAACAGTTAAACCAGATACCCTTGCAGTTCCTGCTCGCAGAAGCAGCAAGTAAAAAATGCAGCAGAGGTGAATATTATGAACAACGTCATGCTTGCCAAGTATACCAGAAAGGTAACAAAAAGCCACTAACAGCCCTTCAAATAAATAAAATCAAATGACGCTGCATGGTAACTTATCTTACTCTCAACAACCCAGCTGGCCATGCAAACACAACTTCCAAGGCAAGTTTGTGACTACACAGACAGGACTTACATTGGCTCCTGATAAACAGCTTCCATGATGCCCGTCATTGCTTCGAAGTGCTTCCACTTCACGAGGGGCACGTCATGGGCACCAGCGCCACTTTTCATCGAATCCTTGATCTGATTTTTTGTTTTTGTGAAGGTGTCCTTGAGGTTCTTAAACTTCTTCTGGCATAATGCACCTGCGCAACAGTTGCAATTTTAAATGACGGGCCACCAGCAAATGTGAACCACCTACACATGCTGTGATCAAGGCAAGACTTTTTGCCGTGCAAAGGGTAGTGGCAAAAGAGAGAACTGTTTGCGAATGCATAGCCGTATTCTTTAGGACCACATGCTGTCACCTGAGCAGCTGTTATAAAACACAATGGCTGAATTTGCATGTACAAAGTTGAATTTGGCTGGAGTGCCATTTGCTTAACAAAAAAAAAAAAGAAAAGAAAACGGCATATAGTGTCACCTTTGTTCGGTTGCGCTCGCGGCACAGGCTGAGCGTGCGTGCAACATGCACCTCATTTATTCATTCGAAATTTTTGCATATAGCAACTGCACAAGTTCAGCATGCCTACATTCGATGTTTTGGATTTACTTGCCAGGATTCTTGGCTTGCGGTGCGGCGACATAAACAGTGATATACCCATTCGACCCTATGTGTTACAGTCCACACGGTGCTAGGAGCTGTAGACACGGTTTCTGCATGCGTTGCTTCAGCGTTTGGCGCAAAATAAACCAGTAAGTATTACAATGGCAAGTAAAGGAAATGAGACGAAAGCACGGCGCGCACTTGCTCCTAACAGCGGCGCTGATCAAGCATTCTCGGCATAAGTTACTTCCGAAACTATACCCACAAAGCACCACCAGCGTAGCGAGAGAAAATGTGCAAGTACTTACTGCTTACTCCCAGCTCTTCGGCTATCTTGGCCCAAATATCATTCTTGTGGTGCGTGTCTTTGTACAGATGGTGGGTCTTGTCATAGAGCACGGGGTGGCTTTTGACGGCGTCGATGAGCATAGCAGCCGACACTTTCGGTGCCATGTTTACGACCGCAAGTTCTCGACCGGATGTTTACACGCGATTGCAGCTTCCGGTAAAGCGGAACGTCTTTCCGCTTCGCCTGGGCGAAAAAATCGGTCCGAGACCGATTTTTTCGCCGCCTGGTTTTCCGCCCGTTTCTCCGCCTAGGCGGGCGGATTTTGTCACGTTTTTTCCGCTTCCGCCTGCTCCGAGACCAAGTGTGAACGCAGCCTTAGGCTTCGGTCAGCCGGCTCGGCCGCTTCTGACGACACGGAATCCGAAGCGACTTGCAGCGTCTCAAAAGTTGGTATTTTCGACGGGCTTAGTCCAGGCGCATCCCCCGGCACTGCAGAGACTTGTGGTAACACCGAACTTGACACTGATCGGCACTGTCCAGCCGCGTCCACCGGCGAAGCTAGCGTCGATGGGGTTTGTTCAGCCGCGTCCTCCGGCGAAGCTGTTGTTGGCGAGCTCAGTCCGGCCGCATCCACCAAGGGCACAGCAGCTTGCGGCATCACCGAAGCTGTAGTTGTCGACAATGTAGCGCTCATCTTATTGCATGCGCGTGTCTTTTTGTTGACTGCTTTTCGCGTGCTTGCTTTCAAGCGCGCGTCTCGCGCCATCGTGACACGCGGAACAAAGACACCAGGCACGCAAAAGCAAGAAATTTGTGGTTAAAAGAAGCGACTCAATAGCCAAAATATCTACAAGAACGATAAAGAGAAAGGCAGAACGAAAAATACTAGGAAAGAAAGAGGAGCGCGAAAAATGACGTGCGTGCAGGCAAAAGCAGACGACGCGAAGGAGTCGAACAACGCGGCCGCGGGGCCGCGGCAGGCGAAGCATGCGTCACGGCCAATCAGAGGGCTGCACTCGAGGAGGCGCCCGTCTCACCCAATCAGCGGCTGTCTCGCGTTAGAATCTCTTTATGCGACGATTTCCCGCTTGAGAACGGGTGCCGATCGCTCCGCTGCACGAGAGTCTACAGCGTGCCGAGGGGCGCCGGAATGGAGAGCGGGAAACCAGCTTTCAAACGAGACCAAGATGGCGCCGATCGGTTCGCGTCGCGCGGAGCTACGGCAGCTTGAAAATGAGGCAAACATTCGCGCTTGGCGTTCAATTTCGGCTCACCGACGTTTCTAAATTGCCGTTTTTTTTATACTTCGAGTAGGAATTGAGCCATAATATTTTGTAGAGACATAGTTGAGACATTAAAGACTTCAAAAACGCAATTTTTGAAAATTGCCATTTTTGACCATTTTTCGCGATTTCAAGACCCGCGTCCCCCCTTAAGTAGAATATGTAATTCTCTGCAGCTCGAGCTTTGCGTTCTCTCTGGTTAGACTCTGCATCACTTGATGTCACTATTGGCGTTGTAGCTGTCTTACAGCTTTCCGGTATCCTGGTGCTATTCCGCAAACACTAATGTTTTCAGAGAAGCTAAAACTCCCTATTGAGAGCTTTTCCAATGGCCCCATAGCTATGGTTCGTGCCTGATGTGTTAGCATTGACTATACAGGTGGAGCCCAAGCAGGGGACCAGTGGCTCAAAATCGCGCCAGGACCTGAAGGCCCTTTCGGGCGGCGAGCGCTCCTTCTCCACAGTCTGCTTCGTGCTTGCCCTGTGGGACACCATTGAGTGTCCGTTCCGAATCATGGACGAATTCGACATCTTCATGGTGAGCATCCACTCATCGCATGTGGGCTTGGGTTTTCATTTGTCATTATGGCTTAAAGTTCTTCAGTCCTTTGTCACATACGTATTTGTTGGTGTCCCAGCTTTTGTTGTTATTTGAAATTTAAACTGAGGCCTGTATTCACAAATCTCTTTTTCGGGGTTCATAGCAGTCTTTGAAACCATTCAAAACACTTGAATATCAAACTTCCATTTTCAAGATGTCGAAAATCACGTTTCACGGAGTGCTATAAATCCTTGAATATTGCTTTTGGATAAGCTTGGATGGTTATCCCTGCTTATCCTGGTTTATGTGAAAAAGGTTTAGTTAACGCTTTTTATTTTGTTCTGTGTGCAATAAATGTGTTCACTCAAGCTGTTGGGCGTCATGGCGCTTTAACAAAGCGCTTCACAAAAGCTTCATGTTTCCTGGATTTGAGCAGGGGCTCTGGATCTACATAACATTTTCTTTTTTTCTTCAGGACATGGGGAAAAGGCGGGTGAGCCTCGAAATGATTCTCGAGATGACCAGGCGCAAATCCCAGAACCAGTTCGTTTTCCTGACGCCACTCGAGCTGCCAGCCATTGCTGCGCTCCGCAATGTAAACATCATGATCATGCCAGAGCCGAGCCGCAAGCGCCCAGCTGCCATTGCAGCCGGAAATGGTGATGATGATGAATGTCAGCAGTAACTGTGATACCTTGATCGAATTGAGTATATTTAGTACTTCAAGCTGATTTGTACCTTAAATTTGATGTACAGAAGTGCTTCCTTTTATTTCTTATTTATTTGAAGTAACATAGATGCTGTTTCTTTATTTTATTTTACTAGAAAGTGTTCTAGTCCCCATTTTTTTTATTCGTTGCATTTAATGTGCAAGGCCCCATGTATTACTTGCAGTATATCTTCCTTTCTAGTTTGCATATTCTTTGTTTTTTATCGATCGACTTCTTGCAGCTTAGAATGCTGTGGTTATGCACTACAGTTCGCCAGGAGGCGTTCTGTTTTATTAATTGCGTTCACCGATTTCTGTAAGCGCACATTATAGTTTTTAATAATCAAGATATCTTATCCGCTTAGTTTTAATGTTTTAATGCAAATTCGCAAATAAAATTTGTACATATTTCACTGTTTCTAATTAAATCCATAGAACCTGCTATGGTTGATTGTGCTTACTGTGTACTGTAAGTTTGCCCATCCTGCAGGCAACACATATGGTTCACTCATCGAATATGCCTGGCACTCCTGTCCTTGTTCAATCGCGAGCGTCATCATGACACGAGTTTGCAACTGCAAAACACATTCATGTAATAAAGGAACCTGCTGCAGTCTATTGGCGGCTATGGCATCATGCTGATGACGATGAGGTTGATGGTTTCATTTCCTCCGCTGCTGCTTGAGGATGTAAAACCCTGTCAGTTGTCATGAGAGTGAATGATGAGCACGAAAAGAAAAAAGAAAGTTCAGTTTAAACAAGTCGAGCTTGGAATGAGCAAAGATGTACTGTATTTACCAGAATCTGACGTGCACCTTTTTTCCAAGGAAATGGGTCGAAAAATTGCATGCGCATTACAATCTGATACGAAACCAAAACCGCATTCCCAGCGTCAGCGACAAACACCCTACTGTCAGATTGTCGGATGCAGCATCATAGCCATCACGAGAGGGTAACATAGCACGTTTTCGTGAAGGTTGCTGGGGTTAACATTTTGCTCGACTACAATCTGGCGAAGTATTCTCGGTCAGTCACTTTCGAAGATACTATCACTTTTGCGGGATTTCACAAGAGTCGGCATTGGATCCGTCGATGTATACGACCGCCATCGTTTCAGGCAATGTGCCAAACTCGCTATCTGCATATTGTGCTAGGAGTGTTGTCGGTTGCACACTTTACCAAATTCGATACAGAGTCCCGCGAAAGGGATAGTAATATCTCTAAAGGTGATCGTTCAAGAATACCACCCTCGTGTACTTTGTATCTGCAGCCAATGAAGTGCAAATGGCAACAATAATAATGTTATAGTTTGTCCTGCGTTCCGGTAAGCGCAGGTGGACTGAGTGTGACACAGTTACGCCTCTGCGAAAAATTTGACCAGCAACGAAAAAAAAAATACACTTGGTTACTGCAATATGGTTACTACAATATTAGCGCTGCGTTTGGTCGAGCTCTGTGCCCCGAGGTGGTTGCACCACTCCGGCCACTCACGTTTATGCCTACGGCTCTCCGGTAAAGTGCTCAGTCTGCCCGCGCTAACCGGAGTACCGGACAAGCTAAAACTCTCTAATGTGCCGTTTTCATTACAAAAGCTTGCTGTTAAGGATTGTCTTCTATAAAGGTAAATTCTGCATGTCGTATTTTTTTTCTTTTATTGCAAACATAGGGGGTGTACTATATTTTCTTTTATAAATTGGCCGCGCATTACATTTTGATAGGGGTGGGAAGTGCAACCCTGGTGCAACCCTGATACGAGCGCAGACATTGTTGTCTGCGCTCGTATCGTCCACTTCCTTTTGTCCTTCGTCTGGGTTGTGCTGCCCGCCCCGAGCAGTATGTTCAGTCACCAACTCGCCCAGCTTGCTGTGCTAATTCAGCACATTACATTCAAGTGCTCATTTATTTTCTCCCCTTAAACCTTTAAAAAGTTAGGTGCATGTTAGAATCAGGTAAATACGGTATGTAAACCTTTAAGAGTATGCTGGAGAAACTTCCGAATTGCCTTTCGGCAGGGCTTGGCAGAGGTACTTTAAAACTGTATCATGATACATATCCAAGATACTGAGGGTGATCAGTATCATTTGATACAGATGCAAGATACCAGTAGAATAATTGTATCAATACAATACAAAACTCTTGATGCTTCAGCATATTGAAGGTAAATACTATTTGGCAAAGATTTGCCTGTTTAGGAACAACTGAAGAATAAACTCCAACTTTGCGCCATCTCACCTCTGCATAAGGAGCTGGTCGGGCTCCAAAAAATCTAGTTTTTCTAATAAATTATGTTTGAAGTTTCTTTAATTCTACACATCAGTCAAGTCAACTTGGCTGCCAAGTCAGCGTGGGCACATTGATTTGAAACAATACTGAACATTCGCAGTGGCACACAAACTCGTTCATATTTCTCTAAAGCACACAGTTTGCTTGTTCATTCATTCTATCTGCACCAAGCAGATAACTGCAAGACATTGAGGTGGTCTGGGAAGCGTCATCATTCTATAAGCGTCGCCATTCTATACTATGGGCTGTATGTTGGACTGGTGTGCCTTTACCTCAACTTCAGTATTACGGCGACATCCTTGAGTGGCACGTTTCAACGGCTCGTACCCAAAAAAAGTGGCATCTGGTCCAGTGATGCAAAAAATCTTATGCAGAAAATATCATTGGGAATGGCTTATACCTACAGAAGCAAGTAAAGATGCAATGGCTGTATATTAATGAATAAATGAAGGAACGGAAGAAAAAACTAACGAAAGAGAATGAAAGAACCTTTAGGCAGTACATTAGGGGCTCACATATGTCAAGGACAAAGGCGTGGAGCGCCATGCGTTTACTTCACACTGGCTCGTTATGTCTGGCTAGAAGTCTGAGCCCTTCGATCATATAAACTAATGCATTACCAAGTGTGCAGCAGGCTTTCACTTTCACATGTTACAGGAGTGTAACATGCTGCCAAACTTTCTACGAATCTGTGTTAACTTTTATGCATAATGTTTCGTTTCAATAGTGTAGGAGCTTAGGCCAGTTGGTTTAGCATTTTCACGCTTAAAATAGACTGCTCGTGTTGTTTTGTTTTGCTATTTGACCTGTATTATGCTGTTTTATTGTTGATGCCTTTCAACAGTAGGCGGAAAAGGCTACTCTTGTAAGTTGAAGTATAAGGATATCTTATAAAATGAGACTTCAGTATACTATTATGCATGCATATTTATTTATTTATTTATTTACCCTCAGGGCCTTTCGGCATTAGAGAGGGAAGTGGGTTATACAACAAATAAGAAGGAAATAAATCGCGAGCTTACACACAATACTTGCTAATTATACAATGTTAGCTGAAAGTATTTATAAACGCAGTAATAGAACATGACATATAAAAGTAACATTAAACAAGAAAAAAAAAACACCAAGAGGAGTTCGTACAAATGTTTGCTATTGTACGTTGTTAGCTAGTGCTTTTCGAAAATGATCATTGCTGTTGATGGAAACAATGTCAAAAGGAAGTTCATTCCAATCTTTCGAGTACGTGGCAAAAATGAGTGTAAAAAGTGTCGTGTTACATGCACCAATTCTAACTTTATGATGATGATCAGCACGGTGAGATAAATAATATGGTAGCGACATGAATTTTGGATGAAATGTAGGGTGGCGATACAGCTTATGAAAAAATGAAAGGCGGGAAATTTTTCAATGTGTTGCTAGCGTTTGAAGACCCAGATTCGATTTCATTGAAGAAACGCTTGCACCACGGTAGTAAGTAATATGAACAGATGCCTCATTTTTATTTTCTTTCTGTTCAGTGTAATCATGTCTGTGGAGCCCTAATTGCTTTATTTTGTGGTGTGCTATTTATGAATAATTATTGCCATACTGGATGCCTTATTCCTTAAGAAAAGGAGTTATTCCAAGATATATGATATCCTTAGCTGCACACAAGCACTTTTGGATGGCCTGCTAAGCTAATTTGCTTGTGCGGTTGAACTGTTAAAAAATTGCCCTGGTTGAAAAATCCACTATGGTGAAGCCTCTAATACATTAGTTATTCAGCCAAATCATCAATGCTTCTAAAGTAAGCCTTCCATCGAAGGTTTTAAAGTGGTGTTAAACAGCAATCTGGCACAGATGGCTACACATGATTGGTGTGGGAAATTCCTATTTACATATAGTGCTGTATAGGGACGCATTGAGCATAACAAAGGCTTTCTAAAGTCCATAGAAACTGCAGTATTTACAGAGAACAGGAAATGAATTAAAATTTCGCATCACACGAATCGACAACGTGCGACAGCACTGAAACAAGCCACGAAGCACAATATGCACGAGATCTGAAAGAAAAGTTCAAAGTTCAAGTACCCGCCGTGGTTGCTCAGTGGCTATGGTGGTAGGCTGCTGAGCACAAGGTCGCGGGATCGAATCCCGGCTTCAGCGGCTGCATTTCGATGGGGGCGAAATGCCAAAACACCCGTGTACTTAGATTTAGGTGCATGTTAAAGAACCCCAGGTGGTCGAAATTTCCGGAGTCCTCCACTACAACGTGCCTCATAATCAGAAAGTGCGTTTGGCACGTAAAACCCCATAATTTAAAAGTTCAAGTAGTTACGAAGGCTTCAAACCTTGGCCTAAGAATTACGGTGGCCACTTACTACAATGTACAATATATGGCACTGTTCTATTATCTTTAAAAATTTACACCCTTTAGGGCTTATCTTGTCCCACAACAATAATTGACATCCGTCTTGCCAGCATTTCCTTTAATGCTGCGAGCCCAGTTCTTCCAAATCCCGAACGGCTTGCATGTCATAAGCGTGACAGAGCATTTTCGACAGGAAAGTAGCGAGTGCCGAGTTTTCAAGGAAGGAAACTGAACCAAAGCAGATGATGAATATTGTTGGACAACATATGCTCCAAAGGGTGCAAACTTCTTTAAGGGGGTATCAGAATAGTACCAATTAGAACAGATGCAAATTGCAACTTATTAAAGCAGAAGAAGCTAACTAATAAATACCACAGCTGACGAACATGCTAATAAATAAATGGAGTGTATAGTTTTTCCTAAACAAATTCAGAGGGAAAGAAATGTTTACGTCGGCATATTCACATATTTGCGTATGTACAAATGGGGAAGAATATGACATTACACCCTGGGCACTATGCACAAAATACTAGGTTACTATTTGAATCCACTGGAATTGACGTTCTATGCCATGATGCAGGATTGGGGCTAATCCTGGGATTGGGGCTAAGTGAGTAGTGGACCTTATACTGCGACTACTACTTCAGTGAACTGTGGTGTCAAGCCTGCTGAGCCATTGATATGAAGCAACACTTCTGTTTTTGAGAGAAATTAGCTTCCTCAACTTCCCATTCTTCATTCTGGAGCAAGTTTGCTCACAAAAGTCATGTACCTACTTTGTGGTTGCTTAGTGGCTATAGTGTTGGGCTGCTGAGCAAGAGGTCGCAGGATCGAATCCCAGCCACGGCAGCTGAATTTCGATGGAAGCGAAATGTGAAAGCGCCCATGTACTTGGATTTAAGTGCATGTTCAAGAACCCCAGGTGGTCCAAATTTCTGGAGTCTCTCGCTACGGTGTGCCTCATAATCAAATTGTGGTTTTGGCACGTAAAACTCCATAATTTTTTTTTCTTATTTTACAATGTCAGTTGTGCTGAAAATTAACATTTACTTGTAAGCAAATTTGTAAACTCTTTGGAGCCTAGTAATTTATATAATGGGATTAGTTTTCCTTGCACTTGTTCATCTTCATAATGCAGTTTGACTGCAGTTCACCTTCTAATTGAAAGGAAACTGGTAGTGCGTGCAAATTGCAGCTAGATTCATTTTTTGGAACATTTGTAGTTCCTCTTTCCTGAAATCAAGGTCAGAGAATTTCATGCAAAATTGTGTGGGTAGATTGGGAAGGATCCTTGTCGGAAATAAGGTAGAAATGCTATGTTAGTCTCTGCACTAATCCTTGAACAGTAGTGAAGGCGCTCTCACTTTCGTTTTTGCACTTGCACCTAAAAAGAAAAACTGCAGTTCTGCCCTGAAGTTATACATGTCCCTGCACAAGTTGTGAAGGAGGTATGCCTCCTCTCGTAGCATCATAGTCCATGACGTCGACGAACAAGACCTCTTTCTAGGGCCACGTGCGACTGGACAGTAGTTGCTCAGGACTATCCTTGTGTGCCAGGACATCTTTCTTTCCTAAGGATAAACAAGCAAGGCAAAGCTTTTCTACACCTTGGTCATCGAACTGCCATGTGATACGTCACGTCTACAAACTCTTATTCCGTTGCATTCAGAAATTTATGGAACTGGCAGTGATTTAATCCATGTGATCGCTTGACTGACTGAAACAACAGATTGATGAACGCAGGACTTGCCCGCATATTTCTCACAGAGGGCCTGCTCGTGAACCATGCAGAGCAAAAATATTCACTTTAAAGTCCGCCAACTCCAGAAGCTTCTATTATTTACCCAAAACTTTTTATTTATTCATTTATTTATTTGCATATACTCCTATCTCAGAAATCGGACATAGCAGGAGTGAGAGTGTACAGGAAGAAAAACAATACAAAATCACTTGCTTATTAATTTATCGTTTCTTTACTTCATTTATTAAGCACAAGTAATTTCCCCTATGTTGTCCTTGATGTCAGTGTTTGTTGGCTTCTCATGATAATGACTAATAAAAATCGGGCCCCTTGGTTAACCCCTTTCTCGTTGCTTACATAAAGTACTTTGGTTAAAAGGAATATAGGTAATCGCCAACATGCACTAACAGCCAGTAATGTTACCGATCTCTTGAACAAAGAATGTCTTGGGTAAGTTTCTAAGCAGGCTACCTAACTTATTCCATTTTTCTGTGCTATAGGGACAACAAAACTATTAAAGCATTCAAAGTGGGCTTTCAGTAGTGCAATGCTTAATGTGGGACTGTGGCGTGCTGCGCAAAACAAATCAACAAATGTTCCCAACATGTCATTCCTATAAAAATTGTCACAGATTTCAGTTTGCCTCACTACAAGCTGCACTCGAACAGTATTTGCCAACTCTTCAGAGATGCCCACTACTGTTACAGTACCATGCATGCTGTGGATTGAAGCTTCCTGCATGCTATGGAGTAAGGAAAGGGGCTTTGTGCTATATATGCAGCTATTTACATGCTGTAGTTTTGTGGGCAAAAAGCAGGGTAAAGCTGTGTGGGCCCAGTGCGCCTATCAACGTTGAGGAATCTTCGTCGTGTCTACTGACTAACTGAGGCTGGCCCACTAGTGTCATGCGCTCCCTATGCGATGGTCGCACGAGGCTCCCATATCGTTGAGGCTGCTTCGCACGAGGTGGCGCCGTGGTGAAGCACAGTAGGGAAAAACTTTGTGGAGAAGCCCAGCTTTCAGGAGGTAGTGCAGTGGAGGCTTTGTGGGGACACTGCCAGCATCAGCAGGACTGCACACAGCATACTCAAACTACAATTTGCTACTTTTGTAACATTTTACTTTGATGCATTAGCCCATACGGGACGACTACTCGTGACAGGTGGGCTTTATCGTAGACTGCCGTCAGAGCCATATCTATGCCCGTGTTTTACTTTACACTTAAGCAGCAGTAACGGCCCTGCCCACAGCATACTCAAACTGCTATATGGTATCTAAAGAATATATTGTTGCGCCAAAAAAGGAAAATAAAGACTTGGGAAGGAAGAGTATGAAAAGACAGATTGAGCGCTGAACTCAAATTGTTGATGTAACTTGAAGTAGACATGGTAGAAAAGGGGCCCACTGTACTAGAAATGTAGTTGAGTAGAACTTGTTGCTGGGCGAGTTGGTTGGGATCTAAAGAATACATTGTTGCGCCAAAAAAGGAAAATAAAGACTTGGGAAGGAAGAGTACGAAAAGACAGATTGAGCGCTGAACTCAAATTGTTGATGTAACTTGAAGTAGACATGGTAGAAAAGGGGCCCACTGTACTAGAAATGTAGTTGAGTAGAGCTTGTTGTTGGGCGAGTTGGTTGTATTCTTTAGATCCCAACCAACTCGCCCAGCAACAAGTTCTACTTGTTGCTGGGCTCAACAAGGACTCAAAACGGCGTTTCAGCCCATCGTTAGCGCGCTAACTATGCCCAATGGGCGCGGTACGGAAAGAGTTAAGGGTGGAATGCGATAGGTTTCAAAGATCCCCGACTGCTTGTCACATTTCCCAGCAACCGCAGCTTTCTTGCGGATACGCGGAGCCGAGTGCGATAGGGGTGTTGCAAGGAACCGAGCGGGCCGCGTCGCTCGGAAAGGGGATTTGTGTGTGAATTTCTGCGTAACAGAATTATGTTTTCTGATACATTCAAATTAAACTCCGACGCTATCATGTCTGTAGGTTGTGTTTAGGTCGCACTTTACAATGTTTGTGACGTATCTTGAGGAGTTTAAGTAGTTCAATAATGCATGCGCCACGCGGAAGGCCTGTGTGGTTGTGTGCAGAATGATTTTTCGCCAAGCGACGTCCAACGGCGACGTCGGATATCTTGCGACTCGGGGTGCCATTAACGCTGTCGCGTTAAATATGAAGCGGGACTATATGGCGGGACTAGAATATTCACTACTCAGCGCTGCAACTTGATGCTCTAATCGTCAGCTAGGCCGCGCTGCCGACTGTTTCTTTTTTTTTTCTTGCATGGTATTTGTTGCATGATGTAAATATTGACGCAACTATATTTGGCAGAACCATTATTCAGCGGGTATGCGCCAGTGGGGACGACGCTGAAGTAGCGCGTGTTTTTAGGTGAAGCGGGGGAAACGAAGAAGACGTTGTTGTTGTTCCCTTGGACGACTGATAAAGTGCGTTTCTTGGCGGTGCTGCTACGCATACTCGTCGATCCCACGTCGTTACACTGGTGGAGGTGCTGGGTATTCTTCATGCTTGGCACCCCGTCGCGGAGCCGACGATCGAGCCCGGAATCACCATCGCGCATCGAAACACCGGTCCACCGCTTCAGTCGTCGCCTGCTAGGCTTAGCGCCCGAGTCCAGTCCGCTGCAAGAAACTTCGAGAAATCGTTTGCCTCCTACAAATAACATGGCCACCGCAGCTCCATCGCAAGTAACGCTACAGAATCCTATGGTCCCGGAGAGCTTTCATGGTGATGCCTTTGAAGACGTCCAAGATTGGCTAGACCAGTTCGAGCGCGTCGCCCAGTATAACCATAAGACCAGCTCGGCGGACAAACTCTCGAGTGTCTATTTCTATTTGAAGGACAATGCTCGTACGTGGTACGTAAACCGGGAGAGGAGCTTTGCCACGTGGGACGACTTCCGCGCACAGCTGCTGGATACCTTTTCAAGCATCGACAGGAGGGAAAACGCGCAGCGTCTCCTTGAAATCCGCGTTCAAAAGCCCAATGAGAGTGTTGCTATGTTCTCAGAAGACATGGCCCGTCTTTTCCGTCGGGCTAACCCAGACATGCCAGAGGAAAGAAAGCTGCGATATCTCCTGCGAGGAGTGAAGGAGCAACTGTTTGCCGGCCTTGTGAGAAATCCACCGACAACAGTGGCACAGTTCACAAAAGAGGCTACAGCCATTGAACGGGCCCTGCATCAACGATACCGCCAGCATGACATGGGCAACTCGACGGCGAACACTTCCGTACTGGCTGCGAGTAACGACATGTCTCTGCGTGAAGTTGTCCGCGAAGTGGTGCGAGAAGAGCTTCGGCAGCTCGGCTTTGTGGTTGCGCCTACGGAACCGACGCCAGCGTTATCTTTTGTTGCTGATGTCGTCCGGGAGGAAGTCCGGCAAGCTTTTTCAGCGCCAGACTGTGGCAACGTTCCGCGGCGCCTCACTTATGCGGAAGCTGTCCGCCGTCCACTCAACGCAACTTCAACGCCGTTGACACCCATAACTACAACACCACCTACGCCACAAATAGAGCCGACATCGTCACCCTCGTCGACTCTACCGACCCCGCCGACCATGCCAGCACAAACAACGCCGTATTTTCGACATGCGCACGCCACCCCTTGGCTCCATGGAGAGTTACCGCCGAACTACCAGCGCCGGAAAACCGATTTGTGGCGCACCGTCGACCGTCGACCAGTGTGCTACCATTGTGGTGAAGCTGGACACGTCTATAGAGTTTGCCGCAAATGGAACAACTATCGCGCCGCTCAACAACCAAGCTTTCCTGCCAACTATGCTTATTCTCCGTACGACGGTCGACGCGCTTACAACGACGCTCCTGTGAACAGTCAGCCACCAAATACGACGACGTCCCGACCACGTTCTCCTTCTCCATCTCCGGCGCGCTACAATTCGCCGACTCGTCGCAGCTTTGCCGACGTCACTAGGGGCAGATCGCCTAGCCCTCGACGGGGAAACTAGCCGCAGCGACCTCCGGGGGTGAGGTTGCCAATACTCTAACTGCTCCACATCCCCCGTTATCGACGAACGACGACGTGAAGACTACATTGACGAAAAAGACGCCCAGCACAACGACGAATACGACGAATAGAAGTACGAAAGACGTAACTGACATCGTCAGCGCCGAGCTCATCGTTTGCATTGACGGTCACGAAATAGCCGCTCTGGTTGACACTGGCTCCCATTTTTCAATCCTTAACTTACAGGTCGCTGACAAACTGAGGAAGGTGAAGACACCATGGCACGGGCCCAACATAAGAACCGCCGGAGGTCAGTTGATGACACCTGTCGGGAAATGCACGGCCCGACTCTTAATCGCCGGTTCAACCTTCGTCGTCACCCTCGTCATCCTTACTGAGTGTTGTAAAGAACTTATACTGGGCATGGATTTTCTACGGGAGTACGGCGCCGTGATTAACATCCGTGACAGAAGCGTCACTTTTGCCACGAGTTCGGATAATGTCACCCATGAGAAGCCACAACAACCTCGCTTACGTATTGCCGCGGACGACGTCATACTTTTGCCGCGGAGTTGCTCCCTCGTACAGGTGCGCTGTGACAGCCTGCAAAGTGGCACTGGAGTAGCTGAACACATCAATGCGCTAGCACTGAATTGCGGTGTGTCCATTGCCAGAGCACTTATCAATGTAATCGACGGAAGCGCCGAACTCTTGCTGACAAATTTTAGTAGGGAGCGCCGACACATCGTTAGAGGCACTGCTGTCGCCTATTTCGACGAAGTGACAGAAATTCAAGACTGCCACTTAGCGCAGGAGTCGGCCTCTACAATCCACACAGCTGCACCTATTGTAGACGTTAATCCGACGTTAACGGCCGTTGAGCGGAATCGTCTGCTTGAGCTCATCAAGCAGTACCAGGGCTGTTTCTCCTCTGCGTCACGAGTTGGTCAAACGCCCCTTACGAAACACCGCATCATTACTGATGTCGACGCCAGACCCATCCGACAAAACCCTTATCGTGTGGCCCCAAAGGAACGCGAAGCGATACAAAACCAAGTGAAGACGATGCTAGAAGATGGCGTTATTCGACCATCTAATAGTCCGTGGGCATCACCTGTAGTTTTAGTGAAGAAGAAGGACGGTAGCCTGCGCTTCTGCGTCGACTATCGGAAGCTCAATCAGGTCACAAAGAAGGACGTTTATCCGCTGCCGCGTATTGATGATTCCTTGGATAGGTTGCGAAACTCGTGCTACTTTTCCTCAATGGACTTGAAAAGCGGTTATTGGCAGATCGAAGTGGATGAGAGAGACCGTGAGAAAACAGCCTTTGTGACGCCTGACGGACTTTATGAATTTCAGGTACTTCCTTTCGGTTTGTGTTCGGCGCCAGCAACATTTCAGCGTCTCATGGACACTGTGCTCTCCGGACTCAAATGGCAAACATGCCTGGTGTACTTGGATGACGTGATTGTCTTTTCCGCAACGTTCGACGAACACTTACGAAGGCTGAAAACTGTTTTTGAAGCGATACGCTCTGCCGGTCTTACTTTGAAGCCTGAGAAGTGCCATTTTGGTTTTCATGAGCTCCAGTTCCTCGGTCACGTCGTCAGTAGCCAAGGAGTCCGACCTGATCCGGATAAAATTGCCGCCGTCGCTAATTTCCCGATTCCATCAGACAAAAAAGCCGTGCGACGTTTTCTGGGACTCTGTGCATATTACCGGCGATTTATTGCTAATTTCTCGCGTATCGCATGGCCGTTAACACAGCTCACCCGAGACGATATGCCTTTTACTTGGGGCGAAGACCAGCAGCGGGCATTCCACGAGCTCCGGCAACGCATGCAATCGCCTCCCGTATTAGCACACTTCGATGAGGAAGCCCCGACGATATTGCATACAGACGCTAGTAATGTCGGTCTAGGGGCGGTACTAGTACAATGGCAGGGCGACAGCGAAAAGGTGATTGCTTACGCCAGTAGGACACTATCCCGAGCCGAAGCTAACTACTCCACCACTGAAAAAGAATGCCTCGCAATGGTATGGGCAGTTCTGAAATTTCGTCCGTATTTGTATGGTCGGTCTTTCACCGTCGTTAGTGACCACCATTCCCTCTGCTGGCTCATTAATTTGAAAGATCCTTCCGGCCGGCTCGCACGCTGGAGTCTTCGACTCCAAGAGTTCGACTTTGTTGTTACATACAAGTCGGGAAAACGGCACGCAGACGCCGACTGCCTTTCTCGGTCTCCTGTTGAGCCGGCAGCACAAGACGATGACGACACGGTTTTTCTGGGACTCGTGGATACTGCCGATCTTTCACGCCAGCAACGGGATGACATTGAATTGCTGCCGCTTATTGATTACCTCGAAGGACGAGCCAACCGCGTGCCGAGGCTCTTTGCAAGAGGGGTGGCATCATACTGCTTGCGTCGCAACGTCCTCTACAAGAAGAACTTCTCGCCTAGCGGCAGCAACTACTTACTTGTTGTTCCATCACCGCTTCGACGTGAAATCTTAAACGCCTGCCACAACGAGCCGACTGCTGGGCACTTGGGCTACACTCGCACATTGGCACGGATTCGGCAGAAGTACTACTGGCCGAGACTTACTGCGGTCGTTAAACGCTACGTTCAGACATGTCTGGATTGCCAACGTCGTAAACCGCCATCCGTCAAACCAGCCGGCTTACTGCACCCTGTTGACGTACCGGCCACACCATTTGCACAAGTAGGCATGGACTTTCTGGGCCCCTTCCCAACGTCTACTACTGGTAATAGGTGGATAATCGTTGCCACGGATTATCTCACTAGATATGCCGAGACAAGTGCCCTGCAACGGGCAACAGCAGATGAAGCGGCACGATTTTTTCTGGAATCCATCGTTTTAAGGCATGGCGCTCCCGCAGTAGTCGTCACGGACAGAGGTACTGCGTTCATGGCCCAGTTTTTAGATATCGTTCTACGTCTAAGTGGTACCGCCCACCGAAAGACAACAGCGTATCACCCTCAAACAAACGGACTGACAGAACGACTCAATAGGACATTGGCTGATATGATAAGCATGTACGTAGATGTAGAGCATAGGAACTGGGACGAGGTTTTACCTTATGTCACCTTCGCGTACAATACGGCTCGTCAAGAGACCACTCGCAAGACGCCCTTCAGTCTCGTATACGGCCGTGAGGTTACAACAACATTAGATGCAATGCTCCCTCATGAATTTGACGACAACGAAACGGGTGCTGAAGAGATAACACACCGAGCAGAGGCAGCTAGGCAGCTTGCGCGTCTGCGAATCCACGAACAGCAGGACATTGACGCCAGACGCTACAATCTTCGGCACAAAGCCGTAACATACAACATCGGCGACAAAGTGTGGGTCTGGACACCTATTCGACAGCGTGGGCTCTCTGAAAAGCTCCTACGTAAATACTTCGGGCCCTACATAGTTCTCCGACGCATCAGTGACGTCAACTACGAAGTCGTTCCTGACAGCTCGCACTGTTCAAAGCGCCGACGGCATTTACCCGAGGTCGTTCACGTGCTGCGTATGAAGCCGTACTATGAGGACTGCCAAGACTGCGCAGTTCTTTACCGCTGCCTTCCAAGCCTCTATCATCGGGACGATGATCTTTTCTAAAGGGGGAGCAAATGACGCAACTATATTTGGCAGAACCATTATTCAGCGGGTATGCGCCAGTGGGGACGACGCTGAAGTAGCGCGTGTTTTTAGGTGAAGCGGGGGAAACGAAGAAGACGTTGTTGTTGTTCCCTTGGACGACTGATAAAGTGCGTTTCTTGGCGGTGCTGCTACGCATACTCGTCGATCCCACGTCGTTACAATATACTATACATATGCTAGAAATGTGCAAGCAATAGCCAGCACATCTCATTGATAGCCTAGAAAGGACCTATAAATCACGCCGTGGACACCATGCACCACAGAAATAGTGCAAGTAGCTTTGAACTTTATACAAATGGCAACGGCAGGCAACTTATCAAGACGTGGTACCAGTCCGATTGTAACTGTTTACACAATGAAACGCTACCTGTGAAAGCTTGGTTGTGCAGATATCATTGCGATAGCAATTATATGGGCACTCGAGGCACATTTCCGCTGGCGTCGGCGTCACCGTGATGTTCCATATAAAATCCAAGTGCGACAACCGCGGTCGCGTGCCCACGTGGTTTAGGTGCGAGTCAAAGCGTGCGAGGGTGAGCCGAGGATGGTAGCTTGACCTCGTGCGCGCGAGGCAGGAAGGCGGCGGGGGGGAGGGGGTGAAGCACGCAGTCTTCCAACGCGCGCAAGGCACTGAGTGAGGAGGGGGGGGCGACGTTCTACTCCGGCGGCGTGTCGCGCGGGCGTTATCTCGAAAGCGATCTGGAATCAGTACAGAGTCTAGATGCGCCGAGGACTCAGCTTCGTGTGCGCTAAAGTTCTCGCCGCTCATTTCGCGTTGAAGCAAGAGGCAGCACGAAGGTAAACTCGCTCGCTGCGGCTGCCGCTCTTCTCGTGCCAGTGTTTTGACAGCGAGTGTCCGCACTCATCGAGTTTGATGTGTTTGTGTTTCCCTGTGCGCGTGTGGCATCACGCTTGTTAATTTAGCCTGTAAGCGAATGCTTACGAGTTTGTACAGACGATAAAACTACTGTCCTTACTTCGCATAGCTGTCCACTAATTTGCTGTCGCAATCGATGCATCGCATTTCGGGCGAAACTGTGGCTTTCTTTTGTATCTAATATCAGTTGGCGCCTTTGCCATGTACCCGAAACTATAGAGCGTTGCTTTATAAGTTGTAAAGATGCAATATTATTTCGGAATGTGCTTCAAAGGAATTTTAAGAAAGACTTCATTTTCAATCGGTATGCCATCCCGACACTTGATTGCAGCCCGCCAAGACGACGTATCATTTGATGTTTTTTTTTTTTTTTAGCTTACGGAAGACACGCATCTTGGACCGGAACGCTAAACACTTTATTTCGTCGGAATTGAAGTATTCTCAAATAACTGGTCACGTGGACGACGTGTGATTATAAGCCGCTATCGCACCTGCGCTTATCTCGCACCAACACCGATTAGCACTTTCAAATGGTCGCCACGTATTATGATAATGATTTTCATTCTATGGTGCACACCCATTGCAAGGGATTGATCGAAATGTAGCGGGTGGCGCCAACGTCGCCACCTATAGCTCTTTGAGATGATCGCCGTGTGGGGACGAAGATTATGATTTCAATACCGTGGCGCCAACACACAGTGGGCTGCTGGCCAAGCAGCTGCCCAGAACATTTGAAGTAAGCAAGATATGAATGAAATGGAAGCATATATAAGATTTGCCACATTGGGGAGCACGGGTACGCGCGAGCATATGCGCCCGCCCGCTTCTTTTACGTCACGGGGGCGGGAATGAAATGGCTAGATCTAGAGCATGTTTATTAACCGCTTCAGGAAAGGTTCCCTTCACTTAGATTCCAACATGTGCGTTGAATCAACACCACCTAGATAGCACAAGGCCTGCTCACTCCTATCCGTGACGTCATGCTACCTGGCCCGACTGCCATAGAATCTATTGGGGATGCTGCCGAGTAAGCCGCGGTGATCTTGGCGTCACCGCACTTTCGTCACGCCAGCCTCGGTAATTGAAATACAGGTAGCATGACGTCATGGATCGGAATGAACAGGCCTTGTGCTATGCAGGTGGTGTTGGTTGGATGCGCATAATCTTTCTTTTTTTTTTTTCGACACATCGGCCGGTGTGACCACGGGGCGACAATGCATTGCAAGCAGGCTTTATTGTGGACTGCCGTAAGCGTCATATAGGCCGCTGTCTTGCTCAAAATTACGCCCATGCTTTACTTCACACTTTGACACCATCAGCTGTCCTGCGCACAGCATACTCAAGCTACTGCCTGCTACTTTTACAGGTCAGTACTGTCACTATTTTATTTCTGGTGCCTATAGTGTATGCTGCTTCTGTTGCTGCTGCCGGAGTGTTTCTACTCCGGCGGCGGCGGAGTATGGCACGGCTGCGCGGGCCAGCGGAAACTTCAAAGCATTTCAAGGATTTGAAACAAGGATTTCGCGACGTACGTATACCCCCTTCGAAAAAGAGCTTCGTAAAGAAATGAAAGACAGGAAGACGAGCCTTGAATTCTTCAATAAGAAGTTCGACGAAATGCCAGCGCAGTTCTTGCAACTCGATAAAGACGACAGTGAACTAAAAACACAAAACGAAGCTTTTTCGACAGAGTGCAGCAAACTGAAG
Source organism: Dermacentor variabilis (assembly GCF_050947875.1). NCBI lineage: Eukaryota > Metazoa > Arthropoda > Arachnida > Ixodida > Ixodidae > Dermacentor > Dermacentor variabilis. The sequence continues at coordinate 85,688,036 of NC_134576.1, forward strand.
AAGCTTGCCCTCGAGAATGACTGGAAAAATACTTCCCTTGAGCAATATTTAAATAATAGAAATATAAAATTAAGTATTCATTATGCGAAAAGGACATGAGGCGTGCAAAGAGTGTCCTGTCTTGAATGTCCCGGTCGTTAGCGATGAAAATCTCATTGACGTCCTTCAGAAGATTGGCGAAGCTGTTGGTGAACCTCTGAATGACACACCACAGTCGGTTAGCGGCTACGGTGTTGTGCTGCTAAGCACCAGGTTGCGGGATCGAATCCCGGCCACGGAGGCTGCATCTAGACAGGGGACGAAATACAAAAACACTCGAGTCCGGTGCATTGCGGGCACGTTAAAGAACGCGAGGCGGTCGAAATGAATCCGGATACCACCACTATGGGTGCCTCCTCGTTTTGGCACGTAAAACTCCAATATTTAATTTCAACTTAACTTCTCAAGGAAAGTGACATTGATATGTTATCGTGTTGCTTCTGAAGATGCTTCTTGTCTTCGTATATCTGTTCAGCTTCATAACCGCTCGAAGCGCGATGCACCTGTTCAAAAGGTACGAAATAAGCGCCAGCGTATAGAGATGCCCCGGAACATCGCGCGTCTATCTGAATTAACGCCTTCGACCACAACTGAAAAATTTACTCGAACAGACAATCGCACAAAAGGAAATAAATTTGCGTTTTGCTCGGTCAAAATGCGGAGAGAAGATATTCGTAAGGAAAGCTGAGTCACGAACCTAGATTGCTTCAAATCACTAACGAATCTTGAAAAGATGGTCTAACAATAGCGTATCACGACAAATAAAACTAAAATAGCTGGAAATATTTTAACGCCGCATGAACTTAGTATTTCGCTTACTGGCAATAGTCTCAACGCACCTTGTCATCACGCAAAGCGCACAGTCTGCTAGAAATAAGGAAAACGAAGCGACAAGCCTGCTTCAGTCTTTTGGTGTTTCTTTTTGATGTAATTGTGGTCACCAAAACCTGGTATCGCCATAAATATGATGTACTACGTATAGCAGGACATGAAACCTACTATAAGAATCGCGACAACAAGGTAGGCAGATCAGTTATATGCCGTTGTTGAAAAGATGCGATTGAATGTTATATAGTTGACGCTGTCTGTGTAATGACACATGATTAATTACTCTACGATCGGGGAGCGATGTGGGGAACGTGGGGAATGATCGTTCCCCACCTGCGGCAAGTTATTTTTTCATCCACTTTCATTTACATTAATTTATCGTTTCTTTATTTCATTTATTAAGCACAAGTAATTTCTCCTATGTTGTCCACGGTGTCAGTATTTGTTGGCTTCTTATGATATGGTTAAAAGAGGAATATATGTGCATATTAGGAAGCACACGGGAGTTGACAAGGAAATTTATTGACCCGTAGACACGCTTACAACTGTGGTATGAAGGTAAAATACAATCTATAGCACTTGTAATACACCATACTTTATATAAGCAAAGCAAATCAGCAAGTGAAATAGTAAATGGTGTCTGCTGGACACTGGCTTGTTCCATTCATTATTGTCAGCCTCGAATTCATGAATGACACCCAGGGTCACGGAGTAAGACATATAGGAGGGGAAACTCCCGTCAGCGCGAGCGAGCGCGGGCGACCAGATAAGGTCACAATTGTTGTATGCGCCGACGGGACCGTATACAGTGGCGGCGCCATGCGGCGCGTCGGAGAAGCCGCATCGAGAAAAAAAGAAATGCAGCGCCCGAGCAGGCGGCTCCGGCGCGCTCTCAACGGTGGTAATTTCTTTCCAGGCCGCCAGGCGCCGCCAGCACGATAACTGCTCCGCGGGTTTGTGACTTTTTCTGGTCGCCGCAAACAGCGGAGTTTCCACTCCTAAATGTTTCCTGCTCCGTGCCCAGGGCACATACGAATACAAAGTCTCAACTCGGGCAAACAGAATTTGAGCATCATTCTGGCCGTAGGAAGACTTTGCATCGGGAGACGGTTGAGTACCGCGGAGACCAGCGGCGAAGAAACTTGGCTTCACCGAGTTTGAACAACTGTCCTTAAAGATGACTCCATACTATCACCCGTTGTTTGCGTATTCTGGGTACATTGCTCTATTTGCCTGCCGAGATAGTTCTGAAATGTTGCGAAAGCACCACAAAACCTAGCTGGCGCTGTAGTAGACGACTCGCAAACCGGTCTCGGCGCTGTGGTGGCCGCACGATGGATATTCCAAACATCCTTGCAACTAGCTTCCAGAAGGTGCGTGCTACAACGCATTACTTTACTACATGCGTGTTGGTCTCTGTTTGTGCGCAATGTATGCATCTATCATTTGTTACCATATGCCAGCGTTCAAGCCTGTCTCTTGTAGGTAGAATGCCCCACTGATAGTGACAATGAAAATCGTTCACTTGAGAGGGCAAATCAAGTGAAAGCACAGCTGTCCATGTATGTGTAGTAGCTGTCCGTGGAGGTACAGCTGTCTCACACAACATTTCACAAAGCCTGGAAACTGGTGTCGCACGCCACTTTGTAATTCTTAGTTGTACAAGCTGGCTTTGCAAGCGCACAACCTCCGCATAGTGCGGTGTTGGCGTTACCGCTGTCGGAAGCAAGTTGCCTGTACTCTGCGGCATAGGCATTCGACAGTAATGGCGCAGCAGATAAGGGAGCAGTGGCGTACCTGGATACTCATCATCATAAATTAGATCACATGTACGCTTAGTACACAGCAGCCTACCAAATGTAAATATGCACGGCAAACTCCATCTTCCGCTGGGTTTCGGCAGACGCAAAAACTGCTGCGCTACGTATTGCGACTTGTTTAGCCAGAACCATGAGAAAATAAGCGAGTTTACTGCGCGTACTGTTGGTGACGGCAGACGAGCTATACCCTTGCAGCAAACTAAAGTTTACTGCACAGTACGTTCTTTATAAAGAAAGACCTTTCTGCCAGCGGTAGTGGTGACGCAGTCACTGCTTCCGACTGTTCTTTAATGGAGCCGACAATGTCTCGCCACCTGTGAAGTGAAACACCACTTGTGCAAAGTTTGCTGCAGTATTTGGATATGCTCTGTTTAATGTCTCCTGGTAATGTTATCGCAGCGCGACCTAAATCGAATGCTTCACATTTCCTCATATTTGTTTTGCTCCCTGACATTGAAGCATATTGATTATAAATACGAAATTCCTCTACGAGACTGTCCCCATCCCTTAAGCAAGAAGTGATGTCATCCCCATACGCTGATACGTTTATGCACCCTGTTCCCGCCATAGACAGACCTCTTACGAGTGGGCTCTCGCTAAGACGCCTAAGCAAAGGGTCAACCGTTAGCACAAACAATATAGGTGACAAAGGACAGCCCTGCCGCACTCCCCTTGTTACATCAAACCTAGGTGTCAAAATGCTGTTCAGCTGTTGTTCCCCAGCACAGCATCCGCAGGATATCTACGAACTCTTCAGGTAAGTTGTAGCATCGTGAAACCTCAAACAAGTAATGGTGCTCTAAGCGGTCGGACGCTTTGGCTCGGTCCAAGCTTACCGATGCTCCTGAAACCTCACGTGCTGTTGTGTATTGTATGATATCACGTGTTGAGACACGAAAATATACTCCGACCAGGCACGAAACATGTTTGATGCACACTGACTATTTTCGGCAATAATATCTTCATGCGATTTACAAGAAGGGTTGTCAATATCTTATAGTATGTGTTGAGCAGCGTTATAGGCCTCCAAGATGAGGATTCTGCAACGTTGGAGTCTGGCTTTGGCAAGAGCATTACGCGGCCCCGATTAAATGATTTAGGAATACCTTCCTGTGCAAGAATTCCGTTAAGGAGTGATACTAAGGCAGTGCTTACTTCTTCCCAGCAAGACCGGTAAAATTCGACTGGTAAGCCATCTGGAGCGGGTGTTGATCCGCTGTTCATAGATCATATAACGTAAAAGAGTTCTTGCAGATTTCTTGGAGACAATAAATTCTTGCCTTTTGTATCTTGCACTTGAGGGAGGTTATCGCGAAAATCCAAAATTTCCTCACAGTTGTGCATTGTAAATCTTTTCCGATGAGAATGCGTCTGAGAACCAGTTCCAAAAAATTCTTTCGAAATCTCGCCTCGTACCGCTCTCTGCGTCATCTTCTATTGTAACCTTTTCAATAAAAGAGCAGCCATTTTGCTTCCTACTGGATGCACGGGCCAGCCGCAGTACCTCAGGATCAGAAATTGGCCTGTTCGTCATCCACGCCTTTGCAGAGGTGTGAGAGTACCAGCTCATAAGTCTATGGTATCGTTCACGCTGGTGGTCTAGGTACTCACGCCTTAACTCTGTTTGGAAGCCGCCGTCTCGTACTATTCTTATCCTTCTCAGGAACTCGCAAAGCTGCTCAGTCTCTTTTTCGTTTCCTGCTAGCTGCTATGCATGCTGACCTCCACCTTTCCTTTAAAGCATCGCACGCTTTGATGTTGCATCCATAATCACATACTTATGTAGCTACTGACGCTTTTAGTTCGGTTAGGGTCGCCTGGTCACGCAAAGAAGCAACGTCTAGTTTCCGCATATCAGTGCGTTCACCTGGCCTTCCTTCGAGGTACAACACGACAGCGAAAGCTCCATGATCTGACATGTGTCCGGCGTCCGCAGGGATATCGAGGATGCTGCACTGGACATTCAGCGTTGCTAATTCAGGAGGGAAATACATTCGATCTATACGACATTGCGATTGTCATTGCTGCCATGTGGCGCCAAAAAATCCACCGTGCCTATGTACCCAGGCACTTGATAAATTGTATTCTTGCACTATACGAGATAATTCAGCTGCATGCGCATTGGTAGCGTTTTGTCTTGGCCCTCGTGAGTCGCTAATGGCGTCGAGTACACAGTCAAAATTGCCAACGATAAAGACAACGGTGGTTGTCTAACAAAAATGGAGAGAGTCTCGCAAAAAGTCATTGCGGTCTGAACGTACGGCGGGTGCATAGACGTTCAATTCCAGAACTTTCCTCTCGCCCCAGAAAGAAACAGAAGCATTACACGACCTTCCAAATCAAATAAGCGGCGACTTCCATGTAGAAGTACCCTACGAAATACCACCACTCCTACACCGCAACACCTCCCGGGGCTATATGAAAAAGATGCTTTCACAGAAAATTAATCACAAAACCTATTAACTTCCTGCTTCAAGTTACACTCCTGAAGGAAGAGGAGCTCGACTTTTTTCTCGCGGGCGAAATGAATTACTTGTCTTTGCTTATCTCTGCTGGAAATCCTTGTGCGTTAAGTGTCATTATGTCCAAATACATGGTGTGTTAGTTGCGTACACAAAAAGACTAAGGCAAATGGCTTACCACAGATAAGTTGCGTACTGAATCGGTGTCCTACATCAGTGCAACAGCCAGAACACGACAAAGTTAGAAATGACGTAGGGGTATCACAGCAGCGAACGCGAAACGGGCACTGCTCACGTTCTTCACACAGGTTAGCCGGAAGCAAGCTAATTCCTAAAATATCGGGGTTGCAGAGGCTCGCACAGGGACGGGAACGCGATGTCTGCGCCAATCATTATTCTGTCAACGCTGCCTGAGCTTCGTAGCGGGGAGCAGAGGAAAAGCAGCCCTTACGGGCAGCAGATGCGATGTAAGGCGCCATCGTTAGTACATCTCCGAATCGGAGACAACGTCCACGGCAATGGTGTCCCGTGGCATGTTCTTGCATTTCTCGGAGGCTGTCACCGTTGGTTCTGATGTCGTATAGAGCTCTCTGTAGAGAGCATTCTCTTGGATTCTTCAGACGCCGTTTGTGAGCGTGTGCGTCTCTCATTCACCGCCGTACTGGGACCACTCACAAGGCTTGTCGTTGTCTTGACCACTTGCGCGATCCTCGACGGACCGGCCGAGGCTACAGGGATGCCGAGATGGCGTCCATCTGCGTCCTCGCTAGCGTTCGGTGATGTAACACATGTAAGAAACCATTCCCGCTGTGATAGCGTAAATTGGGCATCTAACGTAGGCTCCTCGTCGTATTCCGTGGCAGACGACGCCATTGCGCCAGGTAGCATCTCGCTGCTCTCTTCGTCAGTAGAGGGAGAAGACGCAGCGTCGCTGGCATTGGGGGACGCTGGCGTCGGCGCCTCTGGGACACTTTTTTTTAACGCGATAGCGTTAAGGAGCTCGTGTCGCAGAAAAGCCGGTGTCGGCGTCCGCGGCGTTGGCCGTGAGCGATAAATCACGGCAGGCACTTAATAAATAAAAAGCAACTTCCAAGATGGGCTGGGTGGGAATCGAACCAGGGTCTCTGGAGTGTGAGACGGAGACGTTACCACTGAGCCACGAGTTCGATAATTCAAAGCGGTACAAAAGCGCCTCTAGTGAACGCGGTGTTGCCTTAGAAACGAGCTGTTTCTAAGGCTCAGGCGTGCGTCGCTTGCTCAGGCGCACATTTCGTTGTCGCGCCGAACGCTGCGTTGCTCGACGCTCACCGCGTCCTATGCGGGGCGCGTAATCGCTGCGCCGTAGCCCATTGTCTTACACCCCTTGGCGGGTCGACGGGAACGCTGTCGCGTTCCACTCTTTAAGGCGAAGCTTAAGCGTCCTCCAATTTTTTCCTGGTTGATCAGTGGCTTGCGTCTGTGCTGCCTCTTCAGATGTATTGTTTTCCAGAGATGGTCGAGCGGGCGTTCCTGGTGTCTGAAGCGGCATACGAACGTGGCAGCACAGAATCAACAGTGGCGTGCTCGCCATTGCAACGCCTGCATGGCGCATTGCACGTTGCAGTCGTATGGCCGGAAATGGCGCATAGGGTGCATCGAGATGATATGCAGGAGGCCCCAAAGTAACCTTCTGCTCCACACTTGGAGCACACTCTCTTCATTCCTTTGTATTCCAACATCATCCGAAAGCCAGTCACCGTGATGAAATTCGGTGGAGGTTTTACCATCTCGAGCTTGACCAGTCGGTTGCCATTGCCGATGTCCGTCCTGTCCTTGAAAACAACGTCGGAAATGCCCCGGCACTTCCCATATAGCGGAAATAAGTGCAGCAATCAGGACGTCGTCACTGACGCAGGGAGGAAAACGATAGACCGTCACATAATCCACTGGAGTGCCTATGCGTTCCAGCGGTACGACCGTGTTGGCGACCACCAGAGAGCCTTTCGCCTCCATCTTGGCTGCCTGAGCCGCGGAGCGGACACCGGCCAAGAACTTGTTGCCGCCATGATGTTGCAGATACTGCGCGGGAGTTGACATGGAAATTTATTCACCCGTAGACACGCTTACACCTGGGGTATGAACGTAAAGTACAATATAAGGTTTAGCGCATGTAATACATCGTATTTTACATAAGTAATACAGATCAGCACATGGAATAGTCAATGGTGTCTGCTTGACACTGGCTTTGCCACACAAAACAACAACAACAAAAGATCATTACAGCGCCCATGCAAAAGCATTATTGTCAGCCTCGAATTCATGAATGACACCTGGGGCACATACATATACAAAGTCTCAACTCAGGCAAACAGAATTTGAGCATCATTCTGGCTGTAGGAAGACTCTGCCTCGGCAGACGATGAGGTACCGCGTAGACCAGCGTCGAAGAAACTCGGCTTCACCGAGTTTGAACAACGGTTCTTCAAGATGACTTCATACTATAACCCATAGTTTGCGCATTCTGGGGTACATTGGTCTATTTTATTTATTTTATTTATTATTTATTTACAATACTGCCGGTCTTATTGCAAGACCATAGCAGGGGCAATTAATACAATGCTGTAGCAGACAAATACACATATTCTTCACTGGCAGCAACATAACATCGAATACAAGTAGGCAAAAGAGATAAATTGGCCGTCGGAAAGATATAATTATAACAATACGTCGTTGTCAATGGCAGGCCCAACTTCACAAGCAGTCACCTTTGCATGCATGACAAGTTGTAAAAAATATTTTATTTATTAAAGGTTAGCAGATACAACTAATACGCCGCTACTGTGAATTTGGCAAACGCTCTATCTGTGACTAAAATTAAGATAATGAATGAGTACTAGTAATATCATGACCAAGACGATTCTATTCGCTAATAATGAGACGAAAAAAAGAATTCTTGAACGTGTCATTATGGCATACATACTCGGTTAGTGTGCATGAGTGTTTGTGCCGCGATGGTCCTGATTGCTAGTAGGTTACGCATTCTTGTAGATCAATTTTGTAGTGATTGTGTAATAATTGATACAAAAATTTTAGGCGTGCTTGTTTTGCTCTTAATGATAGTCTCGTAAGGCCAGATAAACCTGCAAAAAATGTTGGGGAGTCGGTGCGCTTATATTTATTATGAATAATCCCAAGCGCTTTGCGTTGAATAGCCTCAAGTTTTGTGAATTGAGTTACTTATTGTGGAAACCAAACTGTGTTCGCGTATTCTAAGATTGGCCTTCCGAATGTTGTGTAGGCGAGGAGTTTAGCAGATACTGGTGGGGATCGTAAGCGTCTCCTGATGAATAAAGGTTTTCGTAAAGCAGCAGGTGTGATGTTAGTAATATGAGGTTGCCACCCAGGTCAGAAGACAGCGTGATACCTAGATATTTACGTTGTCTGACTTTTGTTAACGGTACGCATTTTATAGAATAGAAAAAGCATGATAGGTGTTGTTTTTTCTTGTTACGCTCATACGAACAGATTTTTGCGGGTTTATAGTCATTCGCCATTCGTTACACCGTTCGGTTATTTATTTTAGTGAGCTGCTTAACGACAGATGGTCTTCGGGGCTGTTAAAATCCTCGGAAAAGTTACGCCTCCTAAACAAACTATCGAATTAGTTTGGGTGCCGGCTCACTCCTCAGTTGAGGGCAACGAATATGCTCATCAACAGGCCCGAACGCTCAACTCCCGGGCCACTGAGGAGGAGGCAAGGGGATGGCAACCCATTATCAAGTTACACAGATATAGTCAAATATTACACGGACGGCAGGAAGACATTCCCGCACCCCTACCACTCCTTGACCAGAGCCGAACAAACAATATACAGGCAAATCCAGGCAGGATTCTTTCCCCACCCCTGCCTCCAGAACAAAATATGCCCAGAAAGATACAAGAACACATCTCCGCACTGCAATGCACTATAGGCATCCTTCGGCACGTCATAGGAGAGTGCAATTTTTCCATAGACCACCCCCCACCTATACCCGTAACTAACCCCCCTGCTATCCCCACCCTTTACGAGCGATGGGAGATCATGCTGTCTAGCCCCGCCCTGAAAGACTAGCTCCGACTGATCCACAGGGACCAGGCGGCCCTGCTGGAAGCATATGGAGCCCGTGAAGAGGGAGCCACCCCATCAGACGCTTAACGCGTTCCATTTCTTTATGGGCCAGTAACGTTGTTTCTCTCTTTCTCTCTCTTCGGGGCTGTTAATTCTTTGGTAAAGAATGCAGTCGTCTGCGAACAGTGTAATGCAACAATTAATACTATTATTTATGTCATTGATGAAGAGCAGAAATAACAGCGGACCAAGGACGGATTCCTGAGGAACTCCCAACGTAACGGGAACTGTTTTAGACGGCACCTGCTCGAAAACTACAAACTGCGAACGATCTGGCAAAAAAATCTGTCAACCAAGAGAGTAATTACCCGTCCCCGATAACACTTTTTAGTTTAGCTAGTAGCTTATTGTGTGATACACAGTCGAATGCCTTTGCCAAATCTAGCATTACAATATTTGTCTGGCTACAGTTGTTAAAACGAAGTGCCAGATCGTGTACAACCTCAGTTAGTTGAGTAACAGTTGAGGGTCCGCCTCGAAATCCATGCTGACTAGATGATAGTACACTATTGCGCTCGATAAAAGTGGTTATGTGTTTCGAAATGATGTGTTCGAGAATTTTACATGATGTGCTTGTAAGAGAAATTGGTCTATAGTTGGAGGGTGGAGCATTCATTCATTCATTCATTCATTCATTCATTCATTCATTCATTCATTCATTCATTCATTCATTCATTCGCAAAACTTTATTAGAGTCCTGAAGCCGGGTCTTTTCAGACCGAGGCGGGCCGCGTCCACGTCGGCACCGCCAGGCCGAGCCTTATGACGTCATCGTGGACCCTCTGGACAGCCCGTAGTTGATATTGATATGAAGAGCTTGATATCATCTTGTGCCAGTAAAGCCATTTTTCTTCAGGGTCAGCGAGAGTCGCGGGACAGCCCGCCAGCATGTGTCTGATGTCAATGATGCCTTCGCACACGTTACATTCTTTCCTAATTTCTCTTTCGGAGTGAATTTTATTTATGAAATACGGCATAATCTTTGCCAGTATATTTCACTGGAGAGATCGTTCTGCATTCTTACGGAAGCACCACAAAACATAGTTGGGGGGGAGGGTGTTAGAAAAAGTTTATTCAACAAGAGACGATACGAACAATGAGTCACAATCACGGCACAATTCCACCAGGATGATCATATACAAATTACGGTGCACTGTATACACGGCACGTTTTCAAAGTGTCCGAGTCCTCACTCACTAACACATAAGCACATGGACCCACGCAACACACAGTTACACAGCAACTAATTGTCACGTTTTATAAAATGATGTTGATATATACAGTGTACAAAATGGTTATGTACAATGATGATGCGACAGACATTTGACATAAATTTTAAGTGTTACTATGAGACGCGGAAACTAACGAAACGTTGTGATATTTCTTATGGAGCCAGAAATACAGACCATTGTGCGGAAACTATCATAAATGACCCTCCACACCACTCTGGCCGCTTCCACTGCTCATAAGCGAATATTTCACGAACACGTGTCCCCTTGAGAAAGCTGAAAGAAAAAAAGTGAAGCATTTCATTTCCTGCAATTGCCATTTATTTTAATGTTTTGTAGATCCTGCACACCGAATAAGTCAATACGCAAGCAGCAGCGACAATTAACATTTACCCGTTGGCCGTAGTGTCGGGTGCTGTGACTGGCTTCGTGAATTGGTCGGGTCTTGCGGCGATCTCAGTTTATTGGAAGAGCTATACCGGTCGTCCGTTGTAGCAGTGTATGCTACGGGCTATTCCCGCTGGGACCGCTCCTTTCTCCTGCGGTTGCGCGTCGGCTGCTACAGCACGGCCGCCCGATTGCACAGACTGCACGGAACTGGCAGCCCCGCATGTGTGGAATGCGGCGAAGAAGAGACTCTCGAGCACCTCCTGTTGCATTGCCCATCCTTTGATGTTGAGCGCACTGCGCTTTGTGCCTCGTATCGTCGCGTGGGTCTGCCTTGCGACACGGAGGGAGCCCTTCTGTTTCCCGCAGCGCACGCCTCTATCGTCAAAAGAGTGCTTGCTGCCCTCCTTGACTTTTGCTGCGAAACGCAGCTGAGAGCGCGGCTATAAGCCCCGCATCGCTCCTTCTTCAAACTTGTCCTTTTTTTTTTTGCCGCTTTCTTTCCTTCTCTTCCTGATCCTTTTCTCCCCACTCCCCTTACCCTGTGCAGTGCTGTTGAGGTGTCCTCCTTTGAGAGACAGTTACGGCACTGCACTTCTCTCTTCCTTTCTTCTAAAAATCACTACACACACACACGGGCTATTGCGTTCGCCCGAATGCAACATACGGACAATTAGTCATGCGCAAGGTTCAGGTTTAATCCAGACCGCATGGGTTCTTTCAGAGAGAGAGACAAAAAAAAAAAAAACGCGGATCCCACGCACTGCGAGAATTAATGCAAGCGAAACTGTGAGTGCCGTTTGCCTTAATTGACGATAATTATAGCGCTGATGTTGGCGGTGAATGTGTAATTTCTGCAGCGTTTAGTCCAATGCGTGAGTGGTGAGTTGATGTTAAACGTTACCTTGCGTGCGCCACTGTTGTTTGTCTGCGTAGTCCACAGAACACACAGGGATTACGTGTTTGCCTGAGGCGTTGTGTGTCATTTTTCGTAATCTCTGCGCGGGTTGAGCATTATCGTTGCCTTGCATCCATGGCGCATCGCATGGTGGCTGAAGTGTTAAACTTCAATTGAATTACGGGGCTGTACGTAATTCAGTTAATTGTTATGACTGTACGTACACATTGTATGCATACATTCGCGGTTTCCACCACGTTTCGCTGCGTAGCGAAGACGCTCCTGCTCCGCGCGACGCTTCTTTCGGGCCTGGGTACGCGTCGCGGTGACGAGGTCGCGGGGGATCGAATCCCGGCCGCGGCGGCCGCATTTCGGTGGGGGCGAAATGCGAAAATGCCCGTGTCCCGTCCATTGAAGGCACGCTAGAGATCCCGTGGTGGTCAGAATTAATCCGGAGTCCTCCACTACGGCGCGCCTCATAATCAAATTGTTCTCTGGGCACGTAAAACCGAAGAATTCAATTCGGGCTTGGGTGTCCTCGACGCTGAGTGCATGGTTTGGAGCCATTTTGCTGGCGCTTGTTGACGCGCTCCTTCTGCTTACGTGGCCAGCACGCTGTTGAGACGCAAGCTCCAAGCGCTCTCTTCAGGCTATGGACGTTTGTAATGTTTACGCTATCGCTCACTTTACACTCGGCGCACGACCTCTACAGCCTGCATTTTTTTTTTTGTCGCAGAGGAAAGCAAGCACAGCTCGTGCAATACGCACAAACTGTGAAACGCTACCGCGGCGGCGTCGGCCGGGATGTGCGGAGGCGATCGCCATCTGGTAGTGTTTCAAGAAACCCAGCGTCAAGCGCGGCAAGGCCATCGCAGCAGCAGCGCCCGGAAAGTCGGGAGAAGAGGCAAAGAAAGCTTCAATTTACAAAAAAGAAGTGCGAAAACGTTACTAGTTCTCATTGTGGTGGCTCTGTTGATATTTCGTTATCAAACTGAGCAAAACGTTGCCTGTTGAATTCCATGCGCCGCGGTGGCCGTATTCAAATGGGCGTGAAAAAAAAAAAAAAGAACACGCTCTTGTAACTAAGATTTACGAAAACGTTAGATCACGGCAGCTGTGTTGATTTGAACTGAAGAGGGCGTTTAACGAACCAAGAAGGCAACCATAGCTAACAAATCAATCAACCGATTCTTCATCCGATATTGTGTGTGCTAATTATCTGCTCCGCGAAAGAACGGATTGCTTGGAGCTGGCTTTGGCGGGCACCTACGGCAGTATATAGGGTGTCTTTATTTAGGCGCTTCAAATTTCTAAAAACTGTCTGTAGCAGATAGCACAATTCTAACCCATCAACTAAATTACTTGTTGAGGCGGCCATTACTCCCACGAGAAATCAAAATGCTTAATTGAATAATTAGAATAGTTATCTACGAGAAATCAAAATGCTTAAGTGAATAATTAAAATAGTTACTCTAACTTCTTAATTATTTACTTTACGGCATATATTTTTTATCTACGAAATGCAGCTATACTGAGTTTGCAAGGAGTATCGACTTGGAACGAATTCTGAGGATTGCACCGGTTTAGAGATATGCGCCGTCAAAGTTGCGGTAAAGATGCGCTGTTGTTCCATTTACTTTTTAAAGAAAACGCTTTTCTTATGTATTCAAGCAAAGAAGCAACAGGAACCCCAATGCGTTCCGTCGTGCGTTTTGAAAATTAGTATCTCGAAACTAGGGTAGTTCTGAGAATTCGTCACCAAGTGGATATGCCTTGTGAACTGACCGACTACCACTAATCATTTTAAATATGTGCTGTAATTAAATCAAGTAACTAGGAAGTAAATTAGTGTATGTATGTTAATTATTCAATCAAGCATTTTGATATCTCGTAGAAGTTATGGCCGCCTCATCGTGTCATTTAGTTCAATAGTTAGAATTGCACCATCTGCCGTGGACAATCTTAAAAATTTGGTGCAGCTAAAAAAAAAGCACCTGCTATATGTCGCATATATGTGTTACGAGTGAGGGCTCAGTCCGGCATTCCTATGCCGCTGTAAGACTTCGCTGTAAGACTTCGCTGTAAGAACAGCGACTGTATACCGTTTCGCTGGGAGAGTCCTGGCCCTCGCCTTATTCTTGCTTTGGATCTCTACCGGTACGCATGGCAAAGGCGTACCTGGGTCTGTGCAATCCTATCGGCTATACAACACTGCTGTAGCATGCGCCACGACAGCATGCCTCTCATTGGCCATGTAAAGCTTTTCATTATATCATTGTCAACGGCCTTGAACGACAGTGCATCGACGAGGCGAGGTGTATGTAGTGCATGCAGAACCAAACGACGAGAGAACACCGCACAGAAGACAACGGAAATACCGTCCGTGCACCTTGCCAGTAGCCTACTTTATACTCCGGTGGCAGCTGCGCACGGCATGATTTAGCGTGGCCGCGCGGCCCCTATCTTGAAAGCGATCTACGGTCGGCACAGAGTCTAGGTACCCCGAGGGCTGGTGACATCGTGCACGCTGTGTTCTCGCCGGTTCGCGTTGAGTTGAGAGGCAGCACGAAAGACTATTCGCTCGCTGCTGCTGCCGCTCTTCCACACGCCAGCGCTTTTACAGCGCGTGTCCGCGGTCTTCGAGTGAGGTGTGTACACGTTTGGCTGTGCGTGCGTGGCACCACGCTTGTGAAATTCATAAGCGAATGTTTAGAAATTTGCACGATTGATAAAGCTACTATCCTTACTTAGTAAACTTGCCTAATAATTTGCTCTCGCAATGGTTGCTTCGCCTTTCGGGCAAAAATGCGACATTATTTGTTGTGTGCCAACTAGGGTTCCTTATCGTGCAGCTAAACTTAAGTTCGCTGACGTTTTGCTCTTTAGCACCACCGGAATGCTGCCGCCGCGGCCCTTAATCGAGCCTGTGACGTTATGCTTGCCATCAGAATGTTGTAGCCACTGGGTCACCGGGGGTTCTGGAAAGGAAGGGAATGAAGAAGCCTGAGAAGGGATTCGACAGCAGGGCCTGTAGCATCAGTTCTTATTTTATGACATACTGTAGACCGTGAGGCCCAAGCAGGAAAAGGGTTTCCGGGGGAAATCATTCATTTGATAAAGTTCTGCACATCTGCTTAACAATGAGCTAGTCAACCTTAACGTAAAAAGTAAATTGATAAACTAGATAGCTAATTTGTTAAGCATTTGAGGCCAAGCAGTCTGTAAACGGGTACTAATCTTCATTTTCGCATGCAGAACCCGGCCTACCGTAGGGTTCAGGGCTGGGTTCAATCTTACTTATAATGTTGTATATCAACGACATCACGGTTATTTGGAGAAGAATCTGTCATCTACAGAAGAATTAGTAACACTGAAGGTAAGAACTTATTACAGTTAGATAAACTCGTATTCTGGTTTCATCAGTGGCAAATGGAAATCAACATTTCTAAAACAAAGCTTCAATTAATTCCAAAACAGAGGCCCTGGCGTTTGCAGAAGCGGCACAACCTGGAACCTATAGGTACTACTGGCATTCAACCTGGTGTAAACGAGGTGCACTGCATGGGCGGCGCCATTGAAGGGAAAAACGCGTCCGTCAACTGCACACAGCATGTAGAAGTATATTCAAGAAGTAAATTCAGTTATCAAGTATATTCAAGAAGTAAATTCAGTTCTCAAGTATATCTAAGAAGAATATTTAACGTTCCGTAATTACTTCTTTTTTTGGAACGAATAAATCTGAATCTGAATCTGAATCCTCGCACTCTCCGTATTTCGAGAACATACGAACGATGAGGTATATACGCTTGTGTATAGAAATATTATGCAAAAAAGTAAGGCGTGCAGACAGGACACAAGAGAAGAGAAGTGGACAACACGAACGCCGACTATCAACTGAAGGGAGCACTGAGGCGAAAAAAAAGATAGAAGACACAAAACTCATCTGCGCAAGCTCTAGAATGGTATCACCACGTGTCAGTCCACGTGTCAGACCTAACTTATTGGGAGCAGTGAAAACAGCATTACCATCATATCTACTTGCAACTTTTTTAAGCCTCTGCGATACTGAATGAATGTACGGAATAGTCACGACTCTTCTTTTGCTAATACTGCTTTCTGTAATCACGTTCGTCCCCCTCGAAACCGACTTCTTTAAGCGTTCCGCCACAATGGCCACTGCTACGCTAGGATAACCTGCTTCTAATAGGCGCTGGACCTGTGCATTAAAACTGGCGCTCATTTTGTGCATGCAGGATCTGGTAAGAGAAGACTTAAGACACGACATGACAGTTCCGATTTTTACTACTTTGGAATGCCTGGATTGAAAGTTTAACAACGGCTTCGAAGATCTTGGGGAGTACTGCCAACAAACGTGATTTTCTTCGAAGACCAAGGAAATGTCTAGAAACTGAATTACGCGTGGCTGATGAAATTCCTTGGTAAACTTCAATCCTCCTCCGTAAAGTTTAAATTGCTCACTTACTGAGATAGCAGCGGAATCGAATTCTTCCCTATTGCAGAAAATCAGGTAATCATCAACGTAACGAAATATCTTGATAACACAATCTCCTAAGGCTTTCTCTAAGCAGCTGTCAACCTTGCTCAGGTAAATATCGCTAAGAATAGGGGCAACTTGTGAGCCAATACAAATGCCTGATTTCTGCAGAAGCACGCCATCTCTCCACCCAATCAGCGTCGACTTTAAGTACATTAACATAATTTCTAGAAAAGCTCCTGTGGAAACACCGCATCTGTCAATAAAAGACGACTCTTGCACTTGTTCTTTAATGCTCTCATTTACAGAATTTAGCTTACCCGCCGTGGTTGCTCAGTGGCTATGGTGTTGGGCTGCTGAGCACGAGGTCGCGGGATCGAATCCCGGCCACGGCGGCTGCATTTCGATGGGGGCGAAATGCGAAAACACCCGTGTGTTTAGATTTAGGTGCACGTTAAAGAACCCCAGGTGGTCAAAATTTCCGGAGTCCTCCACTACGGCGTGCCTCATAATCAAAAAGTGGTTTTGGCACGTAAAACCCCAAATATTATTATTATTACAGAATTTAGCAACTCGTCATGCAGCAAGGAGTAATACAGGTCTTCTATATCCATACTACAAGCTGTACAATCACCAGGATTTTCCTCTCTCAATACATAACTAGTGCCTGAGAATTACCCAGGCAAAAGGGGTCTGAAAAAACTAGTGAAACTAAGCAGTTCTGTAGGTAACTAGCGACAAAGACCTGCCACGTCCCTTTCTCTGACATTATAGCACGAAAATGAATTTCTTGCTTATGGGTCTTCGCCGGGAAAAAGAGTTCTAAGATGAGGGATTTTGCTTTTTCTACATTAGAGACAACCCTATCAAGATTATGTCTTGACGGGAGGTCAACCGCACGTTGCTTAACTGTCGACGGCTTGAGTTTTACTGGCTGTAAATTCTTTTCTATGGCTGAAATCGCTTTTTCTGAAAACATTTCGTCTGGCATAATTACGATGTAACGTTCCTTGTCAGATATTACAGGTCTAAGTTTATGCTCCACAAGGTAATTAACTAGCGGTCGGACAGGGTCAGACGTCTTAAAGTAAGAATTTGATTGTTTAATGCTTGCAATGCAATCGAAATACATCGCGAGCGTTCTTCTTCCGGGTTATGCCGGAAGAACCTGGTTATGCAGCGCGGTACGCTTAAAACGTCAACGGTTTTACGTTAGGCTTAAAACAGTGCTTAGGACCTAAAGCAAGGGTTTTTCAATGGATATCACTTACGATGGTGTCTCCAAGAACCAGTACGTTATTTGACGGTGAATTATTAGAAAAGTGTTTCCTCTTACTTTGTTGAAGCTCCGGAAGTTTCATACTCCACAGGAAGTCCGCGTGCTGCACGGCTAACCTGTTCCAATCGGCGTAAAGGTGGTTCCAATGGCGATCGTCTCCCATGGCCGCGCAATGGACCTTTAAACACTTCTGGTAGAACCTAACTTGGTGGCATGATTCAGCGGAAAGAATAGCTCCAATCCTGCTGGCATGTCCAGTTGATAGTTGAAGGAAGCCGCACATCCGCAAGAAAAAAAAATTATAGAAAGGAAGCAGCAAAAAATGTATAGAAATATTTTTCCGAGAAAGAGGCTGCAGGTTCGACTTCCTGTCGGGCTGACCTCATTTGAATGCAGTGGAATGCAAAACAATTCGGGAAGAACTCATCTACAATGACTATCCGTGCGTGCGAATAGCCGAATTAAGCGCGTCATGTATGGACTAGGCATGCACACTACAGCCGGGTTCCTCTCTCGCGCTTCCCTCTGGACATGCTGCGCCTTCTGGCGACGCCGCCGCGAAGTTTACGCGCGCCACTCGGCACAAGCACAGTGACACAAGTTGGCTTCAAAAAGATTAGAGAGTTGCTCATAACCAGTGGCACATAATGCCATAAACAAGGTAGCACAGGCACAAGTTAGCGCCAAAGAGATTCATTGAAGAGCGGCACATATCGGTGAGACATACAGTGGCACATATCCACGTGAATGGCCCACAGTTTTAGATGTGTGTGTGTGTGTGTTGGTAACAACATAGCTTATATGCAACGGCATGTGATCAACCAAGTAAGGCAGCAAAAAGCAAAAGCCAAGAAGGACGAGATGTCTGTCTAATCTGTATGGCTTGCAGGCGTGACATTCGAGAATTGTAGCTCCTTGCTACGCAAAGAAAGTGAGAGAATACTGACGCATAATGTGTCAAAGTGTGCCACTTTAGCGGCTTCTAATATTTACCTCGTGAGTCTGTTTCCGCCCTTGCCAATGATAGAGCAGCGTGGCCCAAACTTGGGTTCGCATCCACACCGCTTGCCATGCGCTGCCAAATGTCGCCCTGAACCCCGCCTTACGTTATCAAGCTCTAGCAACTGGTCGTTCCCGCAGCGATCACTTTGGCCAACATAGCATTTTCCGCATGTCTCAGGGATATTATACACTACACCCTCAGCGCATGTAATATAGGACCGATGATGTTTCTTGTCACTGCCGCTGACCTTTCCAACATTTTCATGTCTTCCTCCGCAATTGCACTGGTAATTTCTTAATATGTCTTACCAACTAGCCCAAACCAACAAGCTCCATAGGTGGATAGCGGGAAATAAACCTGCTCTGAGGATGCCAAGAATGCTGTACATATTAAAACACAGCGAGGGAAATCGAATGTGAGCCCGCTATCTCAGCGTCGACTCTATGGCCCAATGTACGTCAAACTGTTCTAGGTTTGCACACCATTTTCCACTGCTCCTTCTACACCCGAATTTCAATTTTATAAACTACGTATGTAAGCGGGCACACACGCAATCGCTGCGTAATCTAACACACTGGAAACGGTTGCACCATGAAACTTCAGCGTCGAATAGTAATACGATGGAATTTGGACGAACAGGACATCTTGTAAACGCGAAGCACCACTGTAATGCAATGCCGAACCTAAATTATCGGTTAGTACACGGAGGAATGACGAAGCGGGTTGAATGGCAAATGGACCAAACCGTAATGCCTGTGCGTCAACTGCGGTTTTATCCGATGAACGTTGACCATCGTCTGGCCAGTGTATACAGTCGGCACTGCGACTGCGATTGGTGTTGTTTGTATATAAAGCGTGTGTGTGTGTGGGTGTGTGTGTAAGGAAGTCACACTGGCCTCGGTAGTGTATAAGAAAACGAGAGTACGACGTACGTTGGATTTGCACAATATATTATAGTGAGGTTTCGGCGGGTGGATCAGCCCTATATATATACAGGTTGTTTCAGTGAACACTTTCAAAACATATTGAAGGTTGCCTGAGGCAGAACGCTCAATTCTAGTTTATGAGCCAGTCTACTCGAAGCGGCTGACACTACTTGCAAAAAAAAAAAAATTGAAATGCAAAATCGTATAAATAACAATAATTCACTAATTAACTTTTTAGATAATTATCTTATGACCCATATTGCAATTTGCAAATTCTAGCAGTGGGCTTCGCAAGGGGGATCCACTTGGAGCGAATTCTGAGAACGACACCAGTTTCGAGATATAAGTTCCCGAACTTTGCTGAGAAATGCATTGGCGTTCCAGTTACTTGTGTGCCTCAGTGCATGAAACGACGTTTTCTTAACAAATTAAATGGAACGCCAATGCATTTCTCCGCAAAGTTCGGGAATTTATATCTCGAAACTGGTGTCACCTTGAAAATTCGTTCCAAGTGGATCCGTCGTGCGAACTCCACGGCTATAATTTGTAAATTACAATACGGGCCATAATGTAAATAGTTAAACTTAATTAGTGAATTTTTATTAAGTAGTCGATTTCAGATTTCAATTTCTTGGGCAAGTATTGTCCGCCGCTTCGAGTAGACCAGCTCATGAACTAGAATTGTGATATCTGCCACAGACAACTTTTAAAGATTTTTGAAAGTGTTCGCTGAAACACCCTCTATATACACCTACCAAAATGAAGTTGCTGTGGTTGTTGTTGACTTCGCTATGCTAAAGGTTATAGGGAGAATCGCAGGGCTAACGTTGCGCTATACCGCGAATAAAAACCGCCACACTTCCTTAAATTTGTTCGTTTCCTTTTCACTGGTTGCCGTCTGACTTCGACAAGCCGCTTTCCGCGGAAAGATTTACAGTGTGCCTCGTCGTAGGCGTATTGCGCCTTCTACTAAGATGTTCATGCACGGGTGCTTCCCGAGTGGCTTTACACCTTACTTTTGTATGCCGTGTTTCCCCCGAGTTGGCTGCCGGTGGATGCGCGGGCTGAGTCTCGTCATATTTCGACGCTACAACGCGCGCTGCCGGTGTGTCACGGTTACCCAGGCACTGCCGGTTCTACACACACCTTGGAGAACGAGAGAGCGAAAAAAAAATCGGGTCAAACTGAGGCCAGCTGTTGCTACAAACGCACCACTTGACGGTGACATTTAGCACACATGGCAAGAAGCCAGCCCCACGGGCTGTGACGGAGCTTCGCAATCGCTTGAAGATTTGCGGAAGGCGCGAATCGGCGATGCCTCGGCCCGAAAGGGAAGCGCCTGAGCCAAGGAAGTGCGCGTACGTGCGCTTCAAAGGTGCCCCCCCCCCCCCCCCAAATCCGCAGATGCGCCAACCGTGAAATTCAGAGAATGAAAGCGATACGGAAAAAGCCGCGCAAATATATAAAGAACGGCCGCTGAAACCTTCAAGGTCGACATGTTCACGCATGCGTGGGACACTTCCGCTTCACCCTCCATTGATCATTCGCATATGCTTGAGGGCCCTGCACCATTTTTCTTTTTTTAATTTAGCTGGTTACCCACCGCTGTATTCTTAGCAGAGAGCCGTAGTTCAGCGTAGGCGTGCAATGCAATTGAAGAGTGACGTTCGCAAGAAGGGGACTTGCGTTCGCAGGCTGTTCTAAGCTGTTCATTTTGTTGAGCTTGCAGGCTAAATAAGGACATCTGTCTGATAGTTGAAACGCGCAGTCTTGCCCGCCTCCACGGCGAACGTACGACCCAGAGCTGATTCACTGCATATTACGAGCAAACAATACGATCACAAATAAATAACAGTGGCGCAGACCATTACATTTGATGTCGTCCTGTCGCTGTCATGAATCTGAAAGAGGATGCCGAAACGAAACCTGTGCCTCTGATACGTTACCTCGCTGTTCAGCTGAATTCGAAGAGCTATATTAACGTGTTCCCTTATGCAATCCAATAATTGCTTATACTATCGATGCTATACTGACAAAATTCTTAAGTACTTTTATAAACATTGGATCCCTTTTCGCAACTATAATGAAAACATATATATGCGGTTACAGCTGCTAAGTCGTTTTAGGCGAAGCTTTTTTAGGTAGTTGCGAGAACCTTTCTTGTTTAGCGGCCACTTACATATATATTTACAGCGTCAGATTAAGAAGTTATGGGGCCCGGGGCTAAACTTGCTCTAATTTGACGTCGACACATTCTTTGCTTCTATTTGGGTTGCTACTAAACCCGTTTTAAGCCGAATATGGCATAGTGCTTTTTCTTTTGTAGCAGGCCGACGTAAAGCTTACGTCCTAGCAATGCTAAGTTAGGCCAAAATTCAAAGAAGTAAAATAAAGAGAGACAAAACGAAAGAAAAAGAACAAATCTCTGAGCACAGACACAAGATCTATTGTGTCAGAACGTTCCTAGGACGCGGTGTTACAACCTCCATAGCGAATAACCAAGATCTCCGTCCGGACCCTGGTGAGGGGTCCTATTGGGTAGTTGAGGGACTCGTCAATGGAAATTTTTTTCGTGAGCCTCCAGTCGGTCGGGGGCCCGATGCTGCTATCCTCTGAACGCATAGGTTAATCCAGCCATAATAGAGCCGACTGCACAGTTGAGCACGTTTTCACCGGTACAAGCCCAACGTACAGTTGCGCCATCGCAACAGCGCAGATGCGTCCGACAGGAACCAGAGCCTAATGCCACACGCTTCATACCGAACCTAACGAGTCCTGAACGAAGTCTTTCTCAAAGGCCTTGCTTTCACCCGTAAACTACACATTCCTGTTGCGAGGCTGTCTCATACAGCGTATGGACACCGCCCGGCTTCGCGCTTGCGAGCAAATGTGTAATTGTTTTCTTTTCTCTCTCTCTTTTTTTTTTGTGCGTATCGTGACTTCCGCGCTTTGTGTTTCTGGGTGAAATGTTCGCAACGCTCACTGTTGCTCTTCGACGCCACTCGACGCTGCCTCACTTCACATTTACGAACACGCATGTGCGCAAACATTTTAGATCACGGTTTCATACACATCGACGACGTTCCATTCTTCGTTTGACGCTTCTTTAGAGTCTCCTATCTCCGCAGCAGTCAGTACACACGCTTCGGTCTCATTTTCTCCATGTTGGAGGTTGCGTCTTGGCTCGGTGTATAATGCCCCTGGTTGCACCGGGCCGCCTCACTTTGCGCAATCGCTAGGACCGACCCATCGGGCAAGGTATCAGTCACCTGCCACAAAGTTGGGAGAAAAGATAAAAACGCTTTGCTCTTTTAAAAGTGGCGCTATGCTGAACCGAGCTCGCCAGCTACACACCACTGCCAGATGGCCAACTAAGATATTTCGATCCCTCGGCCTTCCTTACACATCGTGCAAAGCATCAATCAACCAGCACCAACAAAGCAGGTGGAACTGGCTAGGGAAGCATTCAGTTTAGACATATGTTCGTTTTAATGCGTCCCCATTCTTGTGGTACTTCGCGCACTTTCCGCGGGCTATGTATACCGGGTGTTTCAGTGAACACTCTTTCTTTAATATTGCCTGTGGCAGATAACACAGTTCTCATCCTTGAGCTGGTCTTCTCGAAAAAGCAGACATTACTCGCACAAGACATTGAATGCATAATTGATTAATAACAAAAATGCATTACATTTTTCACTAATTACCTTACGACAAATATTGCAATTTACAAGATCTCGCCAGGGTGTTCGCAAGGCGGATCCACTCGAAGCGAATTGCTCGGATGACACGAGTTTAGATATATTAATTCCCGAACTTTGAGGAGAAATACATAGGTGTTGCAGTTACTTTTGTGCCTGAATGCATAAAGCGACGTTATTTTAAGAAACTAAGCGGAACAACAGGGCATTTTTACCGCAAGTTTCACGGCGCATGTCTCGTAAGTGGCGTGAGCCACACAATTATTTACAAGTGGATGTGCCTTGCAGTCTCACCCGCTAAGATTTGTAAATTGCAAATATGTGCCACAAGGTAACTAGTTAAAAACTGAATTAGCGAATTTTCATTAATTAGTTGACCGGGCATTTCAATTGTTTGTGCATGTCCGCCTCTTCGAGTAGACCAGCCCATGTTTTAAAATTGTGCTAGAACATGGCAACCTGCCACTGGCAAGTTAAAAAAAAGGTTTTAAAGTGTTCACCTAAACGCCCTGTATATCCACTATGTTTCTACTCGTATCTAACCATTTCCCTCCTACCTAGGTCACTGGGTAATCCGCGGCCGAATGGTTTGCGCGTAGGACTGCTATGCTGAGGTAACAGGGTTAGAGACCAATCAGGCGCGCCCGTACAAACTCACTTACGCACGCATACACGCACAGAAACTTTATTGAAATGAAGGGGTGTACAAGGAGCAGGCCAGTTGAGCCCTCAGTCCAGGGATTCGCTGGCTTCCGCTTCCCGCCTGACCGTATGTGCTTGCAGCGCTCTTCAACGAACCTCACTCACACCGACATGGGTCGCTGTAGACGCGGGACCGGGTGGGCACTGCTGTTCCGAGGAACTCATTGACGCCAACTTGTAGCAGTGAAAATGTGCCACTCGGTCTGTGCTCATCTTCAATGAACCTCTTTGATGCCATCTTCGGCCACTGGGTATGCGTCAATAGTTGCGTGCCGCTCTTCAATGAACGTTCTTGAGGCCTACTTGGATAACTGTGTGCCACTGGGAATGCGCCGCTTTATAATGACGAAAAAGATCGCTTAAATTTCTCCGATGCTGAGCGAAATCGAACCCACGTCACACGTGTTTGTCAATGAGAGTAACCCGACGCTTTAGAAGGCTGCCCCACAAATGCACTGGGCATGCGTCGCCCTTTAATGAACATCTCGCCAAATTGGGTCACTTCGCATATACCACCGAGTCCGCGGCGAGTGAGAGACCAATTTTCAACCTTCGCCGGCACCGGCACGCCACGCTTCTCGTCTCGCAGGCCACGCGCGAACTTCTTGGCAATGCCACTAGATGGCGCAGCGTGTCAGAAAAGAAGCGCGAGAGAGGAGCCCGGTTACTGCATGGCGCGTGTCTCAGTGTTCGCACACTGAGACACGAACACGAACTGAGACACGGCGCGAACACAGAGACACGCGCCGGCGCATCGTGAATTTCGGAGGCCATGCGCCAGCTTCGCGGCTGCGACGCTAGATGGCGCCGAGTATTCTTAGGGAAGGGCGAAAGTGGAATACCGCTGCAGTGCACGCCTCATACATAACTCGTTTTGAGGGTGGCAGTACGTCGTGTCGCAACAGTCATTCAATACTAACGCATTACCGTTGACAGTCGTCGTGTGATGGATTCTGCCGCCATATTATCATTTTTATGTGGGAGTGGAACTGTAGATCCATATGTATCACAGTAGCTTTTTGTAGTACAAGGGTAGGAAGTTTTCCGAGCTTGTGTGACTTCGTTGTTTACTAATCGGCGCGAAACAGACGTAAACAAGACAGAAAAAGTGGACTTGCCTGTTGAGGTGTCCCTGTCTCTCTGTACATCTCTGCGACCGGGCTGCTGAGCATGAGGTCGCGGGATCGAATCCCGGCCACGGCGGCCGCATTTCGATGGGGGCGAAATGCGAAAACACCCATGTACTTACATTTAGGTGCACGTTAAAGAACCCCAGGTAGTCGATATTTTCGGAGCCCTCCACTACGGCGTGCCTCATAATCAGAAAGTGGTTTTGGCACGTGAAAGCCTATAATTTAAATCTCTCCGATCATCACAATATCATGCAATAGTCCCCAACAATTCCGAATTCACCCAAATAAGCCATCATTTGTATGTGCTAGCGGACCTTTATACTACAACTGTGTTTGCTGTGTTTCTGTGATATAGGTCTTGTTCTCAGAGCTGTGCTTGTCTTTCTTTTGTATCTGTGCCCGCACTTCGCGTTCGTTATGTGCTCGCGGCACGGCACATCTGTGAAGTTGACTATTTCTTCGGCGGGCGATTTGCATGTGGAACTGTAACTGCCTGTCTTTGCATCTCAGCTCCGAAAAAAAAGGGAGTTATTGATAGATGTGCTAGTAGAACCGTGCGTCTGTGAGCTTCCCGCTGTTAAAGGAATAACGATATATAGCGTTAAAATGGTGAACAAAAACAAGGGGACAAGACAAATGCTGCGTTGTTTTTCTGGCGTGTTACTTTTCAGCCAAGAAGTTTCTGTATCCTTGCGCGTCTCTGCCCGAACATCGTGATGTTCGCGTTATGTTTGAACAACGCATCTGCGAACCTGACAACGTTTCTTTAATGCGCTACTTCTGTGTAGAACAGTGATATGAATGTGTCCTTGATTTCGGGCTGCTATTATTTGTGACTTTTCTGCACACACTATGGGACGAGCAGCAAATGGGGCTAGCTCAAAACATCAGCTATGCTTCCAAGCACGCGTAACAGTTAAAGAAACGGCCTCGGTGTGGCAGTTACGAGCTGAAATTTGTGGCACATCCTGTGACAAAAGTTTCGGAAGTGCAGAAGCCGCGAAAAAGCTTTATCGTAATTTTTGTCGTGGCCACAAGATCACAACCTCGATCAGATTTTCCGTATAGTTGTCGCTTTAGTGCGTGATCGCTGCGCTTTAAATCATGAGGTAAAAGTCCGCGCGCGTCAGCGGAGAACTTTCGTTTCTTTTTATGCCCTGTGGGGCGTGAACATATTTTTTTTCGTCCAACAAAAGTATGTGCATTGATGACGAGGGAACCATCGTATATTTTAGATGGAAACATTCTCGTGCTGTTCTTCTGCGTGTCTCCTCTGGCTCCTTTATTTTTTACTCTGGAAGTAACCTGGACATATCAGTGTCATAGAGCACCAGGTGCGATCAGGCTTCATTCTCATTTACAAACTTTTAAGTTGACCTGATATTCAGCTCTTAATGGCATTACATATGCATCGTTTAAGTAACCTAAGTGAGCTCTTTTGTGCCAAGGAGACTCCCCGCAACCTGGATACTTCACATTGCCTGTAAACTGAGAAAATTCAGTATTCCATTCGACATTCGAAAGTAGTTTTCATGGAACATTAGTATTTGATTTGACTCGGAAATTTATTTGTTCGAACACCACTACTCATATCAACTCTCCCGAGCTGTTTTCCTTGCAAGAAAGCCAAATCACCCGACGTTTCACAGAGTTCGTCGAACAAGATTTTTCGATAAAGAACTGAAAGGAACAGCTCGTGAAATTTAGTTTTAAAATGATAGCTGTTTAATGCAGTCAACGGCTTTGCACCTCCCCCCCCCCACCTCCCCCATGCAACGGTACGGCATATAGTTGCTTCTCCCCGTGCTCTTTATTATTATTTTTTTTCCTGCACGTCTAGTCACGTCGGAAGCGGTTCAAGGTCACCTCTAAGCAGAAGCATGCACGCACACACACACAGCTCAGTGCGCTCGCCGCCAAGATAAGTGCGGATCTATTTGCGCGACACGGCCCGGAATTTCTTTTTTCTTTCTTTGCTGCCTGCATTTTCTTTACCGCTGCCACTTTCCCATTCTCGCCAAGTCTTCCGGCGGCGCCGCGACATGCGTGTTTCCCCGCTCGCATGTGCGACGCCTGGTTGAACATGCCAACCTCGACCTCTATGCCGACTCACGTCGGAGGTACCGAATTCTCACGTCTACAAGACAGTGCGGAAAATTTTTCAACGCTGCCTAGCACGAGGTTGCGAGATCGAATCCCGGCCCCGACAGCCTCGTTCCGATTGGGGTGCAATGCGAAATAGTCTTGTACAGGGCTCTGAGGGCGAGTAGAGGATAACGCAGAGGGCCAAATTTAATCCGGAACTCCGTGTAACTGCCTCATCACCCCTATGTTGCATTGTAACGTTAAAACCCAACAGTCACTCCAATCAATCAGTTGAATCCAACTCAACAACAAGAAGAAATAAATCAAGACCAGATATGAAAGGAAAACTCGCCAGTAATTAAGAAATTGTCTTTGGTCAGTGGCATCTGGTATGCGTATTGATTTCTTGGTCGAATATCAGTACATGTCTATCGTCGTTTGATTAGCCGAATTAGTTAGAAGAAAACAAAAAGCTTATTTGCCTTCACAGTTTGATGACGGGTTTGGCTAAGCCTGAGCAGTCAGTCGTGTCAACGTCATCGTGACATTATTGCAATCGTTCCGTTGTCGTCACATAATCGTCTACGTGCCTTCGTTTGCCGTTGCCGGTGCTCTTTTAGCCGTCTTCGCTGGGCCAGCCACAACCGTGTTGCGAATCTTTCTTTCTGAGAAATCCCTATGAGTTTCCTTTGTAACTTCACGTTACAAAACGGGTGAATGTCGTTTTTTCCCTTTTATAAGAAGCCTTTCTTGCGAGCAATTAACTCTCTACAATTGATATCATTTCGTGCAAGTGCGCACATGTGTGTTTGTGTGTGTACGTGCATGTTAACCGCGAAAAGTTGCAGGTTTAGCAGCTTGCATGTAGGCAAGTGGCAGTTAGCCGGTGCCGACTTCAGGTCAAAAACAGCAAAAATCATAAATGTTGGCCAGAGTCTGATTACATTAGCCAGCTACTCTACGCTAGGTAAAGGAGAGAACGTGGCCGAAAGAAAAATATAGGTATGTTACGTGACGATGACTGCAAAATTTTGGCGCAAGATTGGTGCACATAGCTTACCCAGAACATAAAATCTAGAGTACCTTTCGGGAAAGAAGAAGTAATGCTCGTATAGCCGTCAAAGAACATTTGGAGCTGCACCGATGCCTTCAGAATATCGTGGCTGTCAAGACAAAACTGCCGAGAGGCAATGTCGGGCGTTCGCGCGTGCACTTGGATCGGACGTACCGTACATGGTCCGTTCAGCGTTTCAGGAAGTTGGCACAATCATCAATCCAGAGACTCCGCGCGTATTGAAAGGTTTGCTTGGTGTTGTACGACTGACACGCCTAGCCTTCGCCCATGCCTCGTTCGGCTAGATGCCAGAGAGGGTACCCTAACGTCATGCGATCAAGCCGATGCCGTAGGCCAAAACGAATATACACCATTGTTGTTGTCAAGTGTAGTGTTGTTGGCAATATAATTTTACTTCAGGCCACCGTGAATGGGAACCTCTAGGAGCATTGTGTAAGGGCCTCCGTCAGTCGTAATGAAGTGAAGCTTTAATGGCAGCTGGGAAAGTTATTCATAAATTCAACCGCCGCGCAGGCTTAGCGGCTACGTTGTTGTGCTTGCTAAGCACACGGTCGCGGGATCAAATCCCGGCCGCGTTGGCCGCATTTCGATGGGGGGCTAAATTCAAAATCTCCCGTGTCCCTACCGTGCATTGGGGGCACGTTAAAGATCCCCTGATGGTCTAAATCAATCTGGAGTCTCCCCCACTACGGCGTGCCTCTTAATCATATTGTGGCTTTGGCATACAAAACCCCTGAATTCATTGCTCATAAATTCGTTAGAACTCTTAGCAAATTAAGGGGGAAAATGTTATGGTCATTTCCAATCGTTCTAACAGTCATGATGGCCTGGCTCTTGTAATTTGTGCCGAACGGATTCTAGGATTGTCACTAGTGCAACGGCCGCTGGTGTTCTCTGGAGGCCCGCACGAGACCTTCGAATCACGTGACGTCGCAGGACACTGACGACCGTAGCTGAACTTTACGAAGTTTATCTGCGCTTTGTGGACAAATCTTTCGACTTGCGATATTATCCGCCACATATCTTAGGGTGAGTTGCTTCGGAAGCTAAGGCCATAGCGCGGGAACTGGACAAAGACAGGAAGAACGTCGCAGGGCTTGTGTTTCTGTTCTGCCTGTCCCAGTCGGGTTACCGCTCTGTGCATTTAGCATCTTATTTCCCCATCTAACTAGCCAAGTCATATGCCCTGATAACCTTGCTTCTGGCCTAAAGTTGGCGCCTGTGAGCTTTCGATAGCGAGATGCCGCATCGGATGGACGCGGGCTTTCTCGGTTTTTCCGCGACTTTACTTTCAACCACGGTATTAGAATTAGACCGTGCTTTGAACGCGTCACACTCATTAATACGTGCATCTCCTGTGCTCGCACATTTTGCAATGAAAGGATGCCGGAGGAGCTAGTGCTTGACAACACTGGTAGGTTATATCAAATACATTCCGCAAAGAAAGCCTTGTACATTTGGAGTAGGGCTCAGATGGGCCCCTATAGTAACGCCCTCCAGGAAAAGCGGAATTTTTCCAAGGCTCACTAGGAACATCTTTATTATATGAATATTAGTTGGTAGGTTTCCCTCTGTGTACGGCTCATACTCCCTATGGGAGGTTGACCAAGAATCGGATGAGTTAGAGAATAACTACACGTCTAGAAAAACACAATGTATTTGGTATTAAAAGAAAGAAAAGTAACATACTTCATTTATTTTTTTATTTATTTATTTATCATACCCTCAGGGCCATTACGGCATTATAGAGGGGAGTGGTTACAAGCAAAACGGGTAAATTCAACAAACAGGAGTTACTAGTGCAGAAAATTATGTATATAGATATGTATAAACAACTTAGCACCAGGATTGTCCTGAATCAAATAGAAATTTCTCTACGGCGGCGTAGATATGCTTGCGATAATGCTCGCAAATTCAGAATACTAGGCTTGGAAAGAGTCGATCTAATAGAATTAAACGATGTTCTTAAACCGTTTTTCCAGATAACAAGCGACCGCGAATAAGAAGTAGTCTATCGTCACATCATCACCACTCAGTGGAAGCAATGTAAAGGGCGCCAGATGAGCTGTATGGAGATAAAAGCTTAACGCAGCTACCCGAGAGCACAGTTCAGCGTAGAGCGCTTCAGCTCTTCGAGTAGGGCAGAAATTTCTACTGCAAGGGGATCGGAGGTGTCGATACTTAGGTGAAATTGTTAAGAGGAATCCTGCTGCTTTAGCTCAGCCGGGGGCTCCTATTATTGCGGTATCAGTTAAATTGGCAACACTCCATGTGAATTCCCGCCATCGGCGTCGCCCTGATGTCCCGTGTCAAGTTCAAGACCAATAACATCGTGGCCGCGCGTCGTATGCTGTAAGTGCGAGGGCAAGCTTGTGAGGGTGAGCCGAGAACGATGGTGGCTGGATGCGGCGGCGTTTTCTCGCGCGCGCAACGGGAAAAAGGCAGGGAAGGTGCGCGGTCTTCTCATGCGCGTAAAGGCCCGACAACACGGAGCACGGGGTACGCGTCTCGCTAAGCGTATACGTGAGCGTACGCGTCTCGGAGTCCGTACGTGTGTGACGAAGGGAAGGGCGAGCAGCCGCACGATACGTGCACAAGTGATCGCTTCACGGCGCGTACGTAGCACAGTGCTGCTAGGATCACCTTCGCGGGAAACGTTCGTTTTTGGGTTTGAGGAAAGAAAAACAGGGGGAGATTTTCGCGCGCTAGGAGTGGGAAATGGGGCACGTTATTGCGCATCTCTTCTACTCCGGCTACGGCGGCTGAGCACAGCCGCCTGCACCCTGCCTAGGAGGCAACTTACGATGGGCTCGAAGGCTGCGTGGCCCGACATAGCTGATGGCTTCGTGTGTGTTGTGTTCTCGCGCGCCTAGTTTGCATTGAAACGAGAGGCAGCACGAAGGGGAGTTCGCTTGCCGCTGCGCCCCCTCCTAATCATGCTAGCGTTCTGACAGAGAGTGCCCGCAGTAATCGAATGGGATGTGCCCATATTAGCCTGTGCGCGCATGACAACGTGCTTGTTAATTTAGTAAGGGAGTGTTTACAACAGTTTGCGCACTTGATAAAAGTACTGACTTTATTTCGTATAGCTCACTAATAGTTTGTATTCGCAATCGACGCTTCGCCTTCTGGCGAAACCAATACTTTTTCTAAATCCATTGGAACAAAAAAATAGTTTTTCTCGGCAGCAATTGCATCGAGTTTTATTAGGTTTGTTGCATTTAAAAGTAAATGTTAAAATCCAGTGAGTGTTGTAAGGTAATTACAATTTAGGCCGTTAATTCGTAATACACATTGCTGAAAATTGCAATATGCCTGAAAACGAAACTATCAAGTTTGCAACTCGCACTCAGCAACGCCAAATCATATAGTTCTGTGAACTACACCGAATAACGCATCTAAAGCGTACAAGATTGATACATCATACACCACTCTGACATATATCATTAATATGTGAGCAGAGCATTTGCTAAACCTTGGTAAACAGTGCAACAAATTCACGTAAACTTTAAAATTATATATCAAATTTGTCCACTTTAGATGCTCTAACGCATGCAGTTTATAGAACGTCGATATCTGTTTCTAATGCAGAGAGACAAACTAGTAAACTTCTGGCTTCCATTTCTTCAACTGCCCAATTAAAAAAAATTTTGTAAGAAATTCCAGTCTCTGAAAAAATTCCCTTGCAACGGTCACTATAATTTAACTTTCTCTCTCAAGTGCAGCACATTTCATTAAAATTGGTCGAGGGGTTCTTTCTTAAAAGCGTTTCTGCGCTTTACACTTCTTTGAATATGTGGTATCGGAGTTATGCCCGAGCTAAAGCCTCCTCTTAAAAATGGATGTCTAGAATTTTCGCATAGTTGCACGCTTCCTAAATAACCTAGCAGGATTAAGAAAAGCAACGAAAGGGGCTGGTTGATGCACGTTCATGATTACCTTGCGCTGGGTTTTAGACTGGCATAAAAATTACAAAGAAAGGAACAAGGACGCAGACGGACGAAGCGCGAACTACCAACGCTTCACATTAATATACGAAGTTATAGGCAGACAATATACAAAATGATGCCCCTTACCCCCTTATCAGTTTGTAGATTAACGTGTTCTCTAATAAAAATAAAGGATTGGCACTTTGCTTTTGGCCCGTCTGTGTCCTTGCTCTCTTCTTTGTAATGTTTTGCCAGTATAAAACTCAGCGCAGCATGATTCTGAACCTAGCAGGAGTTGTAAAAGCTGCGCCAGCGCCGGAACGCGAGTCATTAGCAAAGATTCCAGCTGCATAGGCGTGCTCTCATGCCACGCGCGCAACCAATCAGAGCCGTTTCGCTTCCGCCGGGGAGGGAAGGGGCAGGAAAGGGTTTCGAGCGCTTTGCGCCGGCTTCGTTTCCGTTCAGTTCAGTCTCAGAAAACAGATGGGACGGCCAGGCGTTGTGCGTTCCCCCGAGGAACGGGCAGCCTTCGACAAGCAGCGGTGATAACTCTCCCGTGAAAGGGCTCGCCATCGGCGCGCCGATGCAGCCGTTAAGGGTTTAATATAGTCTGACGCAGCGTGAGCGCGCGCACACGTTACGTCACGGTGAAGACACGTTGAAGAGAACAGCGTCTGTAGTTCGGCCGATGGTCCGACGTACTGGCGCAGCCAACGTAACCGGATGCTGCCAAGGCGCTCCGACGCGCGCGGCGTCGAACGACGCTTCCCCGCGCGCCGATAGCGTCGGACTATAAACGCGCCTCGAGCCCAGGCAATCCGACCGCAATGAGAAGATCCTGAGCTGAGGGAGCTGGAGACCGAAGCAATCCGGCACCGTTATCTGTGGGTTGCTTAACCGTGACGAAGGTCAGGTGCACGCAGGACAAGCTTCGCTTACACTCATTTTCCGGTAGGGGAAGGGTTGGTCATTTTTAGCTCCACTGCATTATCTTGTATTAGGCAATTCGTACAATATCCAAAGTCACACATGAGCTCCAAGATTCGTGGATATGTTTAATATCTGCATTGGGTGCCCGTAGCGAACTCCAGTGTTCAAAAAAAAAAAATTCCGTGACGACGTGACTCCATTACGACGTGACTGGTAGTAATATTCTTGTTTTGGCACGTAAACCCAATAATTTCATTTTTTATACTGTCACGATGAAACGCGTTTATTTAAAAACGCGTTGATGAACGATGATAGCACAAGGCTTAGATGGGGAAGCCGCACAGTGAGAGCGTTCATCTGTGGGTGGTACGGAGTATGGCATAACGAAGCTGCGAAGCAGAAAGGCGGAGCAGGTAGCTCCTCAGCTACACCGGCGGCGAATTGGCGGCCACGTTCGTTGACACGAAGGGACCCATGCCTCAAGATGATGAACCGTAGCATTAAGTCCGAAACGTGAGCCGCCATTGCTGTTGAAATCGCTGCCGTTCCGGCATAGCGAGTCAGGTCGTCGACACAGACAATAATCCAGCGATTGCCTTTGGCTGATCGCGGAAAAAGGCCTGAGAAATCAACTCCGACAATCTCAAACGGAGAACTCGGAGACGGGATGGGATGGAGAAGTCCCGGCAAGGCACTAGTGGGACGTTTGTAGCGTTGACATTGCTCACAACTGGAGACGTATGTAGCCATAGCGTGATGCAGTCTCTCCCAGTAGAATCGTTCCTGAGTGCGGTGCAGTGTCCTGGCATAATTCACATGGCCAGATCACGGGTCGTCATGCGTGTCTCGGAGGGCGCCGTGTCCCAAAGTCCTAGCTACGATTAGAAGTAGGCGGGTGACTTCTCCAGAAAAATTGCGCTTATAAAGAAGGTCGTCTTGTATAACAATGGGGCATTGATGGGACTTCTCGGCACCGGATATGATCGAAAGGAGCCAAAGTGTGGTGCTTACGTTGTTCGGCATAGAAGGTGTCAAGATCTGGAAACTGCTTGTCAAGAGCGGCCAGATCTTTGTCGAAAATGTTCACGTCGCACTCCGTTGTGGGAAGGGGAAGTCGCGACAGACAGTCAACGTCCGCGTGGCGACGAACACTCTTGAAGCACACCTCAAAGTTATATTCTTGTAAACGCAGGGTTCAGCGAGCGAGATTGCCGGGTGGATCATGGAGACCAGTGAGTCAACAGAGCGAGTGATGGTCTGTGGCGACAGAGAATCGACGGCCATAGAGGTAAGGATGAAACATATGTACAACGAAGATGGCCGCAAGACACTCTTGTTCTGTTACCGTGTAGTTTCGTTCAACTTTACTCAAACAATGGCTGGCGTAGGCAACGACATGTTCAAAAGTGCCAAGACGCTGCACCGCGATGGCACCGAGATCAATTCCACTGGCATCACTGTGTACCTCGGTTGGAGCCGATGCATCAAAATTGGGAAGGATTGGTCCTGAGGTAAGCATAAACTTCAGCTGCAAAAAGGAAGACTCGCATGCTTTTGCATATGGAAAAGGACGTTCTTGTTATGCAGGCAAGTGATGGGTTGAGCCACATAAGCAAATCTAGGGACAAAACGCTTGGAATACATGCATAGGCCCGAAAAGCTTCGACCATCTCGGAGCAACTGCGGTGGCTTGAAACTGCTGACTGCAGCGACCTTATGTGGGTCGGGTGGAACACCGTTCTTATTCAAAAGATGATCAAGAACTAGAGCGTCACGATCGCCAAAATGACACTTTTTTGAATTCAAGGCACGTGCGGACCGCGTCAAGACGACGGTTGTGCTCGCCAAACGTGCGGCCAAAGATCACAATATCATCAAGATAACAAATGCAGGTTGACCATTTCATGCCCAGGAGGACTGTGTCCATGAAGCGCTCGAAGGTAGCAGGTGCATCACACAAACCAAACGGCACGACATTAAATTCAAATAGACCGTCTGGAGTAATAAACGCCGTTTTCTCATTGCCTGCCGAATGCGTAAGAATATGCCAGTATGCGGATCTGAAGCGTATAGAAGAGAAATATAAGCAGGATGCAGACAATCGATTACGTCGTCAATGCGCGGATGCGGGTATGCGTCTTTTTCTGTAGCACAGTTTAGCCGTTGATAATCTACGCAGAATCTCCAAAAGCCATCTTGCTTATTGCAAGGACAGCAGGGGCTGTCCAAAAGCAAGATGACTGTTGAGTAATCTCATTTTTTAGCATTTTCTTCGCCTGTTGTTAATACTCTAATGCCTGGTGGTGGAACTCATTATGGTCTGTGCCGGATGGGATGGGCGGATCCAGTATTAATCACATGGCGAGTGCGTGAAAGTGTACTGAAGCTTGGTGGCCATTCTGTGCGATGTAGAATACGGACAAATGTTTCGAGAGGATGCGAACCAAGGTTTGTCTGACAATAGGGACTTATTGACCATTCTCAGAAACATAGTATCACCTGGGGAGGCGTCTTTGCTGTCGTTATTTATAACAGCTATGGTACTGCTACTGTTCCGCTCAAATAAGGCCAGTCGCACTCGTTTAGGCAGTACCACAGGTTGAAAAGGGCAGGTTACTACCCATAATGCGGTTAAAAAATATAAATTAGGGGATTTTACGTGCCAAAACCACTTTCTGATTATGAGGCACGCCCTAGTGGAGGACTCCAGAAATTTTGACCACCTGGGGTTCTTTAACGTGCACCTAAATCTAAGCACACGGGTGTTTTCGCATTTCGCCCCCATCGAAATGCGGCCGCCGTGACCGGGATTCGATCCCGTGACCTCGTGCTCAGCAGCCCAACACCATAGCCACTGAGCAACCACGGCGGGTCATAATGCGGTTCTTCCATTGCTCACAGAAAGTACAAAGCATGTTGCGTGTATGTTCTTCTTCGCACAGTTCATAGCGACCGGCTCAACTAGAACATCAAATGAATCAACGTCGATGCCACGTACATCATAGGGAAATTTGTTTTCTCTTTCAATTCACGTATAAATAACAACAAACAAACAAACAAACAAATAAATAAATAAATAAAAAATAAATGAACTGGGTTAATATTCGGTTTAGCTTACTTACAATCCTCTTATTCCGGAAGTCTGACTGGGACATAGTCGTTACAACCATAGGTCGATTATTCCAAGCTATAGCCACAAATAAGCGCTTTCAGAACTGCTGCCGAGTAAGTGCCCCTGAATGTTGAAATTTAACATTCAAATGAAAACAATAATAGTAGGAATATCAATAACCATAATTGGAAAGCACGCAAAAACAGGGAGGCATATACATTTAACAGGACATCCAGCTGGACTCCACAAGAAGTTCCGGGAATGTGGAGAAAACATCAATTTGGCTGAATCTTAGATTACAGTTCCCAAACGAATGTGTCCAAGCGCAACGCGAAATCCCGCTGACGCTGTAAATGCTTCGACCTTCCTCTGAAACTGCCACTACGGTAGGTCCAGACTTGTACAGGTTACAGAAAAAGAGCAACGGATTATAATTAAAATTACTTCATTCAGAAATGGAATGAATTGCAGTTACAAATTACTTTCCCACAGTAGTAATGGATGAATATCGAAAACGTAATTGATTGCTTCTATTTCTTTCTTCTGAGCTTTTATTAACATTGCATAGGTTGAGTAAAGAGGACGAGCCAGCCTGATTACTTGCAGTGCGTCTTCTGGCGCCCTTCGTACATTGCTCATCCGTGTTAACAATTGCTTTAAAGCATTTTGTCCGTCATTGTCCCGCATTTTGTTCCGAAGGCATTAGCATCGACACTTAAAACTCGCTTAAAAGGGTGAAAAAGAGAGGGAAAGGCAGGGAGTTTAGCCAGTTCGTTCGAACAGCGTACTGTGGGGCAGGGCGGTGTTGCAACCGATGCACGGGTCTTTGGCACAATATTACGGTTACTCATCACCTGGGTCCATGTGAAGCCGAGCGCTTTATTGCTGCTGGGTCTCGGAGAATATGCTCTCGGTTGGGCCAGTTAAAAGCTGGAGAAATCGCCCTTGTGTACTTGCTGTTATTTGTTTTAAACACTGTCAAGGCCCAAGGTGTTACAGGGAGGCATGGAGGTAAAAAACAAAATGTCGTAAGAATGTTAACACAAGGCATTTTGTACAGGCTTTCCTGAAGTTATATGTGTCGGTGATGAGCGCGGCTGGTGCGGAAAGGCTATTCCAGTCCGCGCTTGCCCTGGGGATGAAGGAGTCACTGAAAATGCTTGTACGCCACATTGGCACCCGGTCTTTCAGGCTGTCGACTGAACGGGAGGAAATATAACACGGAGGGGCAAAGAAGGTTTCCTTTAAAAGGGGGTAAAATGAAAAAAAAATTAGCTACGATTACGATACTCCCTAATGCGAAATTTGAGCGCAGCTCTATACGTGTTTTCATTGAGTGACACATTGAGGCAAAGAAATTTAGAGAGACATGTAGAAGTGTCGCGCAATCGTCGAAAATCTGATCTGCGGGTCAAGCGCGTCGGCTTTTAAACATGACTCGTCGAAGGTTGCAGTGTAATCACTGGTGCCGCTTCGCGCCGTCTCTCTGCCTTACCAAGCCTTCTTTTACAGTAGAAGTGGGTTTTGTGGTATTGCAGTAGAGTACTTTACTAATGTGGTTCGAATATAATTTTTTTCTCTTTAGTGCCCACCTAAAGTTACAGATATTTGACGAACACAAAAGCACTCAGACGTACGCTTAGTCTTCGTGTGTGGCTCAGCTTCGTGTAGCCCTCTGCATCGATTGTTTTTGATTTAGTTGTTAGGGACTGAGATCCAAAGGGACAACGTTTAAATCTTTTGAGCACTCGCCAATATATCTACACAGTGTGGATCCTTCTCTTGGCATTCATCGAAATGCAGTCATGCAAATCGGCGCACAATTGCGGAAGTTTTTCTAGACGTGTGTCAAAATTTCTGAGCCATTTCTTTTGTGTTTGCGTGCGTGCGGAAATGCAGAAATAGACCACGAATGCACACATGCGAGCACACATACTGAACGATGCGCTTGCACCTTACGTGCGTGAGAATACTTGCGGAAGTTTGTGATGAGCGTTACTTCCCGTCGGGCCGGCAAAAATAAGTGGCTTGCCGAGGACCGAAAGGCGTTGTCGAAAGAGTTCTCGACGTTGATGAGCAGAACGCCCCCATAAGCTGTGCGTTGTGTGTTTCCATTTCAATAAAGGATGCGAGACAAAGAAACATAGGCCACCGATGGTCCTATTGTTCAACGAGCATAAAAAAGAACTAGTTATCAAGAATTTCGGAGAAAGAACAGGTAGCAAACATAAACAACAAAGGCAGAAAGAAAAAAAATCGCCGACAATTTCGTTACTGCCTAATGGGAAATTTGAGTACAACTCTATACGTGTTTTCATTTCGCGACTTATTGAGGCAATGAATGTGAGATAGAGATGTAGGCGTTCGTCGAAAATCTGATCTGCGGGTCCAGCGCGTCGGCTTTTATACATGACACGTCGAAGGTTCCTGTGTAGTCGCAGGTGCTCGCATGGCTTCTAGAAAGTACTACACAATCGTAGTCGCGCATGCAATCAATGGACAAAAAGCTTTAGTGACATCAACCAACGGATATGGAACTACCGATAGCATTCGAGAAACTTCCTATACAGGAAGGCGCGTCGTGCCTCAAGGGATAACGTTTAACATTCGTTAGCCGGTGAAAAGCAGCGCCCAAAGAAAGATAACAAAGTCATCGGTAAACAAACGACGGCGCGCTACTCTTGCGCCATCTCGTAACAGTCGTCGCCACAAACACTACGTTTGCGCGGCACTACGCTGTTCTTGTCATGCTTTCCCCATGCCCTCCTCTCTCGCTCCCGTTGCACCCTCCTCCACAGCTTTCCTCCTCACGCTCTCTTCGCTCTCCCCACTTTTTTTCATCCGCCACTCCGCTCCACGTTGGCTTTCATCTTTCGCTGTGCTCGTTCGCTTGGTTACGAGGGCCAACGGCCACGTTCGCCGCAGAAACCGGCGCCTAACAGCTGCGCTCTAAAAAGTGACCGAAGCAATAAGGCATCACGTAGCCCCGGAAAATTAAGTTAAGGAGTTTTACGTGCCAAAATCACGATCAGATTATGAGGCATGCAGAAGTGAAGGACTCCGGAAATTTGGACCACCTTGGGTTCTTTAACGTGTACCTACATTTAAGTACACGGGTGTTTTCGCATTTCGCCCCTATAGAAGTGCGACCGCCGTGGCCGGGATTCGATCCGGCAACCTCGTGTTTAGCCGCGCAACAACATGGCCACTAAGGCACCACTGCGGGTAATCATCACGTAGCCCAAGAAAAGCCTTCCATGTTCTATCTACAGCCAGAAAGCACGATATATTTCCAACACACGAACGTAAAATCGCAGCACAGACTATCAGCACATCTGTATGCAGTAAGGATATGCAGTTACGTCAGTACACGTAGGGTAGCCAACCGGGCGAAACGTTGGCTAAACTAAGGCATAAATATTAACGCTATAAGCATGAACACTTAGAAGGAACAAGTAGAAACAAACAGAGCAGGTGCTCCTTTCCTTCTTGTGTCTCTCTCCCAGTACAGAAAAATTAAAACAGAAAGTATACCCTTGTACACAGCGCAGAATATTATATCAGTGCAGATTCTTCATATAAGACCCAGTGAAAGTGAACGACAAAGGAAACGAAATATTCGTGCGAGGTTACGCGTGCAGGCACAAAGTCGGAATACATATTCCCTGAAGTCAGTGTCACAATATATTGAGCATTATGACAAAGATGACGTTGGGAATGGTGTGGTAGAAAACGACGATTAGGAATATAGACAATCCACCATATTGGCTACGTTGCAGTTCGCTGTAAAGCGTCTGCAAATACATATTCATTTACAGCTTTCCCCTTAACAATATCGGTACACGATCGCCGTTCAGAGAGGATCTCTTTGTCTATTTAGGAAAAAGTCTGAGCATTGAAACAATGCCCCGAGCAGCCAGTCGCGCGGCAATCTTGCGTGCGTTTGCGGGCTTCTTTCACGCTCGGAAAAACACCTTTATGTAGAACGCATTAAGCGACAGAAAGCTGTATCGGGAGTTTCTCATGTTGCTTTACAATTTTCTTATCGACACTTTTCATCTAATTATAATATTTGAGGTGTTGATTATTTATTAAGAATAATTATCTAATTAGGCGGAATGAAAAAATAATCTGAGTACCTCCAAGCGACGGCAAACATTACCTTGGTTCTGTCCACCTCCGTGGCATTCCCATATTCTTAAACTCTGGCTAAAGTTAGCCGAGACACCCTGTATATCGTCCTGTGAGGTATTAATAAATTATACGGTAGCGCAACGTGGAATACTGTCGTCGAAAGAATGTATCTCAATCTTGTTCGCGACCCTTGCTAAGGAAATGAGGCAAGTTGGAAGGGTTCCTACAATGTACATAGGGCGTTTGGATACTCCATCGCCTCTATTGGTAGCTGGATATTCGCGTATCACCGTAGAGAGGCAGCGAACACAAAAAGAAAAAAAAACACCGAAAGGAAAAGCTCGCGATTGAGTGAGTGAGTGAGTGAGTGAGTGAGTGAGTGAGTGAGTGAGTGAGTGAGTGAGTGTCTTGGTACGGGTGCAAGGAAATCTACTCTGCGTTTCAGCATTTCTTCATATTTTTTTTTTACATGTCGCTTGCGAGCGAAAACACGCGAACGATTTCCTTGCGCAATTATGGAGCCGGGCCATCGTGGCGCTCGAAAGGGTAGGTGCCGCCTTGAGCGAACCCGTATATAACGGCGGCCGTTCCGGCAACGAGGCACAGACACCAACCGCATCACGCAGCCTCTTCCTTCGAGCAGCAGTCCTCGGAGCAACACGCACCCAGCCACCATGATCAAGGTTCTGGTGGGTATCGGCATTAGTCTGTCGTCTCGTTCGTCTGTACCTTACTGTCAGTGGCAACGCTTTCTTTCTGTTCGTTACATTGGTACTGGTACGTACTGGTACGAGTTAGTCGAGAACCACGAGTAAGCCGAAGAGTTAAGGCTTCTTAGTCGAGAAGTGACGATGTTGGCGAGTGTCAGTGCGCTTGCGAACTTTCTCATATTGAACCCATGATGCTGGTAGTAGATGCAGTCAAGTGTCGCAAATACCCGGCAATCTTCACTTCCAATTCATAGGCGAGGCAAGACAGGGATAGCGACAAAACGATTTTTCTTCTGCTTTCCTGTTGTACATGGAAACTGCAGAAAGAAATTACATACAAGGTGATTACAATGTTTACTCAGGAATGAAGTGCGTTGGCTCCGTGTATTTTGGTTTCAGCAATAATGGCTATGAGAAAGCAATTCAGCAATGTCTCAAAGCTCCTGTCTGTACGCTCTTTACAACGTCTTAGCAAAGTGTGTGTCTGTGTGTGTTTGTTGTCGATGCCCTATGCACTGTAAACGAATCGAGCTTTCCTGCAGCATCATATAGCATGACATTACGGAGTTGACCCTTTGCTTCGTCGGAGTTACCCCTATACCTATATCACGTAAAACAACTCCCAAGTTTGAGATTTCAACATAAATTGATTAATCTCGCTTGGTTCAAGGACACCCGCTTAAACTTCTTTGCGGCATGTATCAGAGCCCTTGCACATACATAGTGCGATAAACAACGCCTCCGATTAAGACTATAGGACGAAATTTTATTTCTGAAAGGGAGATGCACCCTCCGTATGGGTTGCTGAGGTAGCAGTAATTTGCTATTTCATTTTATTGACCCGAAGCTTTGGTTCTCTTCTCAGGTCCTCCTCGCCATCCTGGCCTTGTTCGCTGTCTCCTACACTGTGGCAGCGCCACAGTACTACGTCGCAGACAGCCTGTACTACGGCTA